>NC_056750.1:435358741-435526241 GCF_019279795.1 Protopterus annectens | reverse complement strand
TTTGCTTGATACTTTACAATTGTCAGGAATGGGCTTGGAGATTTTATACCTCCCTCCACATCCCTATTTACAAAGACCATAGTTGCTTTGTTAGTCATAGCAAGCATCTCCCATTATGGAGTTTTACCTCTTCCCCTTTTTGGATTGGCTATTACTGCCGGGTTCTTCACATAGTGCCTGGCTGTAGTAATTGTGTATTTGAGTGTAAAGGGTGTTTACTTTTATCCATGCTTTGGAGCCTGCCTCCTCTTGGAAATACCTTAAGAGGAGGTGGACAAAGGCAGTCTCTTTTTACCATGGAATGTTTTAAAAATTTCTGGTTTGGATTCAACATTCCAAAATCGGATTTTGCTTTCTCATTAAGAATAGTCTTTTACTCCATTCAGTTTGTCGGAAGGAACTTCTTACCAAGAGAGGGTGGAAAATTTGTGATAGTACTTCACGGGCGAGCAGAGAAAAGGAAGATAATAGCCAGAGACTGCTTTAGGGCTGTGGAATGCATGTCTTCCACCATCTTGTTTTTATCCTTGGTCAGATTGCCTGAGAGACTGTGATCGTACCAGAGATTCATTTAGAAACAACATCCTAGTAGCATTGTCGCCTCACAGTAATACGCTGACCGGTTCGAGACTCTGCTAGAGTGTCTTCTTCATGGAGACATGCTTGAATGGGCATACCTTCGTTGAAGGTTGTGCATTAGGGCTGGCAACTCAGCACGTAAAAATCAACTGCCAATCATTAGCGGACCGGAGTTTCGCTGTGGTGACCTCTAACCGGGAAAAGCCGAAAGACGCAACATCCTAGTCCTGGTTGTAAGTAATTTCCCATCCTACCTTGCATTTCATTTCTAAGGAGCTAAAAGGGTGGCTTATTTAAGGTAGGCTGAATTTGGTAGTTTCACTTGGAAAGCCTTTCTCTGTCTCTCTCTTTCTGAAAATGCACTACGTTCATACAGATATGTTATCGGTCATTCAGCACAAATCTTTCAGAATGCAGGTTGTGCATATTTTTGCCCACTTTTTATGTAAAATGACAACAGCTGATTGCTATTCAGAAAATGTATCTGTCTAGAGTGTCATAGGATTTTCCCACCCCTTTCTCACTGTAGACCACAAAGGTGTCATGGGGCTGGAGACTGGGGGATATAGTAGTGAGAAATCTATGGCTGTGATTGATACAGATAAGGGGAAAGATAAATATGATTGAAAAATTGGTAACATGAAATTGGAATGGTGGTGTGGGATGCAGTATGGATATTTTCTTAAGTGTAATTAGTAATTATACGTTCTTGGCAACAAACATGTGAGTTACTCTGCCTGGTTCTGGTATAGCTCTGTCCTAGTAAAAGATTGAGACAAATATGATGTCTCCCTGCTCTCTTGTGAAATAAGCTTCCCATGGCCCTTAGAAATATCACCCATGCACAAGAATTCATGACAGCTCTGACATTATCTACACAGCACCAGGAGATGTCACTGTAACCATCCCACCTAAACTTCCTCCCCTCCCTCTCTTCCTCCCTTATTTTTCCCCTTCCCTCACATTCCTCTGTCTTTCTTCCTTTCCCACAAACATGCTGTTTTAATTTCCTGAGTAGTACAACAGCATTCAATTACTTCTCTCCACACCCCTACAAATTCTGTCCCCAGTAGTCTTGTACTAATCTTCCTTTTCCCTCCTCTACCTTTCTCAATTTCTCTTCTTACTACTATTTGACAAACTAACTTCTATGTCTGTTTTGCTAGACCACCAGTAACAAGTTCTTCTGCACATACTTCAAGTGTAACTCATTACGAGGAACGTACCTCATTTGGGGTCTTAAAGTTCATGTTCCACATTGAAAGAGTCTGTCACACATTCAGTGTTAGGAATTTTTTTTTTTTTTTTAAGTGAAATCCATGATAAATAGAAATTAATTATGTTCATTAAAGGACCTTCTTTATAAGTAAAACCAGCATATTTTAACCATCCTATGTCCTTCCTAGTTGAAGTTGTTGGTAAGCTGTTGGCAAGTGTTCCACATTATGAAGGCGAGTGTTCCTCATTTTGGAGATGGAAGGTTGAGAGCTATGCTTCTGCATCTTTGCTCTCACCAAATGCTCCTCTGTACCCATTTCTAACTTGTAATACCATTTTCAGTTGACATCTTTTTGTAATACAATCTGTCATTTATTAACCTTTGAAGTGTGTGTATGTATGTATATGTTTGTGTGTGTGTATACATATATATATATATATATATATAATGTGTGTGTGTGTGTGTGTGTGTATATATATATATATATATATATATATATATGTGTATATATATAATGTGTGTTCATATTTGTTCTGTACTTTGAATGTCTTACTTGCACAATTTGTCCTATGTAGTTCGTTCTTGTATAATTTTGGTGAACCTGTGTGTTTTTTACTCTGCACTATGAATGTTTGACTTGCATTATTTGTCATCTGAATCTAATTTTTGTGTAATTCTTTACTTTGGAGCTTTTCTCCTTGGGCCTCCACTGAAAAAGGGTGCAAGCTCAGATGGACTAACCTGGTCAGCAAATGTCAAATATGTATGTGGAATTTGAGTTTGGCAGAGAAACAAGAAGACTGCATGAAATTTGGTCCTTTATTTGCCCCTTGTTTTTCTTGGAACCTGTCATTGCTATGTCACTTTTTTTCATTGTGTTTTACTAGTTTTGTGTAGAGTAAACAAAAATGTGAGAACGTCAGAAAAAGTCCACTTAAAACTGCCTTTTTCTTATGTATGTGCACATCTTATTTCTGATGGCATCATTTTTGTTTTCTTAGGATGGCATAATTTTAGGTGCTGATACTAGAGCTACTGAAGGAATGGTTGTGGCAGATAAGAACTGTTCCAAAATTCACTACATCTCTCCAAATGTTTAGTAAGTAGCATTTTAAAATCAAATGTATACTGTGTCCTGTAAGATTAAGGTGTTTGCCGTTTCCAAAGTTATTTTGTCTGTTGCTGAGGGCTCAGTGTGATCTTGGGCACAACATTACATGGTTAAGATTGTACTAAAAAATTAAATTTTTGTAATGGTCTGTGGAGGAAGTATCACAGTAATTTGAGGTACACTTTGCCATAACTGGCACAGACTAACTTCTGAAAAAGTGAACATTTAAGTTTTGCAGCAAACAGTTCATACTGTTAAGTACCTTATCTAGTTTTTATACTGCATAACTAAGCTGAAAGTTCCAATATGGAAAATATTTTACACAGGTCTGTTTATGACCGGTTTTGTAGCATTTATGGTTATATTTTGTTAATGAAAAACACATTTTTACAAGTTTTAAATCTGTTTCATACAGTGTATAAAAAGCGGATCATATTTGTGGCAATCCATTTCCCTCTACCGGTGCATTAGTAACACCATTTCGGGAAGTTTTGGTGGTATAATACCAACCATAGATTGAGTTTCAGGGGCGTATTGGGGATATTCAGTAAGCTGCATGACTGCATTTCTGTTCACTAGTTTTTAAAGAGGACTTTGTCTCAATTTCAATGGAGTGTTTTGTTTTATATAGTGCTTGCGAGCTTTAGAAGGTTTTAAACTTTGTCTGTTCTTAAACTACTTTTGTTTTGCACAGGTTTAATTTAGCTCTATTCAGGCACATGTTATTAAACCTTAGTTTACTAGGCTAAAGACCACTAGGGGCCCTTATAAGCCTAGCTACACACCCCAAACCATTTGGGTCTCAAGTATAGGGGGGGCATGTTAGTAGGCAGGTAGCTAAGTATTTGTAAGGTGGGTAATATGGATAATACTTTTATCAACCATCTCTGTCTTTAAGGGACATGGTGGGCTAGGCTGGGGAACCTAGTATATCCTATTCATTAATCTGTCCAATACGATATGTGGATCTTTGTGCCGATTGTTGGATCGGAGTTGGCAGTAGCAGTGCTGCACCTTTGAGCCTCTCTAAGACTTTTTCATTATATAATGCACTTTTCCCCTGTAGTTACCTCAGATCTCTTTTTGCGATTTTAAGAAGCATGATCTATGGTCTCGCAGCTGAATGCTTTACCTAATACTTGTTTTTCACCAGTTTTTACTTGGATGTATTATCTTATTGCTAGCCATAGTTGGTCACTGCTGCTACTGTTCAGAGTGCATTTTTCGTATGTTATGCATCTTTGAGACTTTTTCACTTTACGTTCTATTGACCTTTATTTCCTCTTCTTCCACTTTAAGCTATTAACATCTCTCTCCTACTAATGTTAAGCATTTAGAGTTTTACATGAATAATTTCACAGTTTTAGAAAGTAGTTGGTGTGCCATTTTGAGAGTGACAGTTTAGTACTATTAGTGTGGTGTGTGTGGAAAATGGAAAAACTAGTCTTAAATGTACCATGTGTGGACTGAAGATTTTCACAAAATTTACGTGACCTGTGCTTCTCAGTTCTCACTTAGCAGTAAGTTGTGAAATCAGTGCTTTGTTCAGACCAGACCTAGAACTTTGGCAGACAGGAGGATTAAGTTGATTTGGAAAGGCCTCATTGCACCAGTTCCTGACATCTGCAAACATGAAAATACTCTGGATAAAATTATCTCCATTTTCATCTTATTCTTAATCTTACCATCTGTCAGTCATTCCGCTGGCCTCAAACAATCTGCTTAGAAGCAGAGACTGATGTCCTTCTCTTCCAATGCTGCAGTATTTAACATGTGGGTTTACTCCTCTAGCTTTGCATACCTCTGGCCAGTTGCAAATGTTTTCAGTCCCTATGTGGTGCATAGAATGTCTGACGTGGCTTTAGCAACATGGGCCATATAAGTGATATCAGCACGCACCTGCCCTCAGAACTTCTCAGCCGCCAGTCTTACGCCAGGTGGTCTGGCTCTCGCGGTCATTGCATTCAAGAAATCTGATAAGTACCCCTTACTTATGTTGCCTGTTCATGTCATCCAGAAAAGGCAAGTGTAAGTGTGGCCGGTACATACCTCATAAGGAAGCACATGACCAGTGCCTTTTCTGCTTGGGTTGGTCGCAACACCACAAGGCCTGCTCTGTTTGCCAGGCGTTTGTGCCCAAAACCTTGCGTAGTCGTTTGCATGCGCTTAATTTATACCTAGAAAATCAGAGGTTAAGCAGATTATGTTCGGGATGAAAGCTTCATCCAATGTACCTTCGGAACCGCCGAAAAAGAAGGCCAAGACCCATACGGCCTAACACTACCACTGCGCCTCTTCCTCCCGATCCTCAGCCTGTGGCCAACGTCTGCCTGGTAGAGGAATCTGGTACCGCCATTTCGGATATAGCAGGTACCTCCATGGAAGCTGCACAATCCTGGGTGGATGGCTCGTCCGTAAAAGCTTTACTGACGTCTGTCCCCGACACGGGGAGGGGGGGACAGCAATTTCTGTGGGTCTTTCGGATCTCTCTGGTCTTTTACAGTTTACAGAATCTAGGCCTTTTTCCCCATTAGCTAGGCCCCTTAAAGAAGAGAGCGCTTCTTTCCCTTCTGAAAACATGCCTGACTAGCAGGCTTTCAGTCAGTTTATTCAATGCTTTTATGGCCCTACGGCCTTTTTCTGCAGGGAGTGCTAGCATTTCTTCTCCACTGTTGAGCCCTAGGCCTTGGCCAACAGACCCTACTATTACGGAAGAGGAAGAGCTATCTGGTCCTTCCTCTGAAGAATCACTATCACATTCATCCCAAATCTCTTCCCCCTTGGGGTATGGATCCCCAGAGGAACAATCTGTTGATCCTGACTCCCCAGCCGAGGATCTAACTTTTTCATAAACCATCTCTGAGATGACTGACTATTTCAAGTGGGAATCCTCTGAAATAACGGCGGTCCAAAAAAGATATGACCTTATTCAGATGGATTCTCCAAGCCCGTTTGCCATTCCTACAATCTTGCCCGTCTTCCTGGATGCTTTCTCCCCTGCATCCTTAAATACAAACTCAACCTCCTGCCCCTCGCAGGCCGGATAGACTTTATAAAGTTCCTGATACTGCCAGGCACCTCCTTAAGTGTCCTTCTGCAGATCCAGCCGCTATCACCATTTCTACAGACAAGGCTTCTTAGCTCTTACCCACGATTACCATACTCCCTGCTGACAAAGACTGTAAAACTATGGAACACCTGAGTAAGAAAATTTACACCTCTGCTACCTTGTCTTTTAGAGCCACAAATTGCCAAACTCACATGGCGAAGTACGCTTTATCCCTCCTGGATAAAACCACTAAGGAATTGGCAGATATTCCAGACTGTGCTGCCAAAGATTCACTGACTTCCTTCTGGCCCTTACCTCCCAGGTTACCAGGCACTCAATCAAGTGCATTTATGATGATGCAGAAGCCACCTTTGTCTGCAGCATCAGCTTCTGCATTAAGGAGATATTCATGGTTGTTTACAATCGCTTCCTGAGGAGGACTTTAGGTCAAAGTTCATTGATGCCTCCTTGGGCAATGCTGCATTGTTTAAAGTGGATGACCTCTTTAAGTCACTCCAGCAGAAAGGACAAGAAATGCAGGACCTAAAACACTTGCCGATTTCCCCTATACTGAAGTTTCAAAGAAATTACCCAGCAAGAACTCCAGTTCATAAGAAAGCACTCCCGTCCTGCTGCTTCTGCAAGGCATAGAAAGCCTACATGGAAACAACCTCCTCCAGCTAGTACTTCCTCCTCTATCAAGAGGCTGCCCTTTCAAGATAGGGCAGGTAGCATTTGACGACCCGGTAGCATTTGACAACCTGCCAACCTTGCCTCCTCCATCCCCTCCCTTTCTACCTTTGTCAGTCCATCTCTCTCCCTACCTCCCTGTGGAGACTTGCATGACATCAGAAAAATGGGTTCTGTCTATCCTTCAGAAAGGTTATTTCATGTCTTGGCTGAACCCACCTAAAAGAAAAGGCATCCCACAATCTCCATCACAACAACTGCACCTTCTGCAACCTGTGTTGCAAGCTCTGGTGGCTCACGGCACCATTGAACCAGTACCTACAGTAGGAAAAGGAAGAGTTTTCTACTCCAGAATTTTTTATGGTCCCCAGAAAGGACTGGACCTTGGAGGCCTATTTTAGACTTGTCCCATCTCAATCTATTCCTACAGGTCCCAACCTTCTTCAGGATGAACCTTCTTCCCCCTCCTCCCCCAAGGGTTCATGGCTACTCTAGATATAAAGGATACTTACCTTCACATCTCCATAAGATCCACATACAGGCAATACCTGAAGTTCTTTGTGGGCTATTCTCACTTTCACTTCTCTGCCTTGCCCTTTGGGCTTTCTACTGCACCCAGGGTTTTCACCAAATGCTTGGCTCCAGTGATTGCTTATTACAGGACAAAGGGGTTCCCTTACCTGGATGACCTGCTAATTCAGGCAGGCAACTGAGACCCCTCCTACACATTCATTTTGTAATGTTCCTCTTGCAATCTTTGAGATTCCAGATAAATTCCCCAAAATTCCACCTGGAGCCCACTCAAGACATTGACTTCCTCAGGTGCAGAATTTTCAGACCTCATGAAAGCCTTCCTTCCCCCCCAAAAGGTGGAAACCCTGACAGAATATCTGCTTCTGGTACTCCAAGAGACTGAATTTGACAGCAAGGCAGTACCTCAGGCTCCTGGGCTTCATGGCAGCCACTATCCCTATGCTACCACTAGAAAGACTATATATATGAGAAAGTTACAGTGGTATCTCCGGTCAGTCTGGACACAACACTCCCACCCTCTGGAGTACAGGATCATCTCCTCCCATGCTTCAAACTAGAAATCCAGTGGTGGCTGGCACAAGTGATCCGCAACCCAGGTCTTCCCTTACCCACACAGGTCATGCATACAGATGCCTCATATTTGGGCTGGGGAGCAACTGTGAGCCATCAAAAAGTGCAGGGGCTGTGGCCAGAGCCACACAAAGAAGAACACACCAGTCTTCGAGAGATGAGGGTAGTTCTTCTGGCCCTTTGAGACTTCCTACCCTATCTCCATCAGGGTCCCTTGAAGATCTTCACAGACAATACCACGGTTCTGTGGTATCTCAAACAGGGAGAGACCAAGTCATACCTCTTTTGCAGACAGCTCTTCTAATATGGGAACTGGCCACCTCACAGTGAGTGACTTTGCAGGTGGTCTACATTCTCTCTCTTCTCAACTCCCAGGCAGATTATCCCAGCGGAACCATCACAAACCACCACGAATGGATGCTTCACAGGGATATCTTCTTGGATTTAGTCCACCGGTGGGTATTCCTCTAATAGACCTGGTTGCCTCCACCATCAACAGGCAACTTCCTGGTTTTTGCACCAGGATGCCAGACCCATAGGCACTAGCAATAGATGCCTTTTAAATTTCATGGAAGGAGAAGTTTATTTCTTTCCCCCTTCCCACTAATTCAGAAGGTCCTGCTGAAAATTAAGCAGGACAGACTAAAAATCTTGTTAGTGACTCCCCATTTGACCAAGACAGCACTGGCTCCCCTGCTGCTACAGCTGTCCAAAGGCAATTACCACAAGTTGTCTGTCAGAGTGGACCTTTTCACACAACACAAGGGATCCCAGATACACCTACAATGGCCGCTACTTCCTCACTCTGTGGCTGATGGGATTCTGATCCCTTTCAGACATATTTGACTAGGACATGCTAAATGTCCTGCAGGAGGCCAGGAAACCAAATACCAGAAAATTCTAACCTAAGTGGAAAAGGTTCATTATATGGTGTCACAGTAGACTGTTGGACCCGCTTGCGAACGAGAGTCCTTTATTGCCGTCTTACCTGTGTGAGCTACTGCAATCAGGCTTGGCTTATTCTTCCACTAAAGCTCACTTGTCTGCAATTTCAGCATGCCTTCCTCTGGAGCCCCCATTAGCATCCAGACCCCCTGCTAAGCTTTATCTCAAAGGGGTACTCCACTTCAGACCTCCCAGAAAACCATCCCCTCCACCGTAGGACTTTAAATATGTGTTGGAAAACTTTACGCTTCCTCTATTCGAGCCAGCAGACAAAGCCTCTCTAAAACATTGTATGTGGAAAACTATTACTTTTGGCCTCAACATCTGCCAGAAGGGTCTCTGAGCTACAAGCCCTTATGGCTATTCCACCCTTCTTAGTTTTCCACAATGACAGGGTTACTCTTGGAATTTAACCCTTCCTTTATGCCCAAGGTGGTGAATGACCTGTACCCGAATTAGACCATTTATTTACCTACTTTTTTCCCTAACCCACAGGGGGACAGTGAGTACTTCACTCCCTGGCTGTTCATAGACAACTCTGGTTTTATCTGCATAAAACCAGGTCTGTCAGACAGGCGGACCATCTCTTGTCTCCTTTCATCCCATAGCCTTGGGAAAGGCAGTAACCAAACAGACCATTTTTGTATGGATTTCCAAAGCCATCGCCTTCTGATACCAATACCATGGAAAATCTTTGCAAGGCACTGTCGGGGCACACTCAAGGGCTTTGACCTCTGCAAGAGCCTTCTTCAAAGGCCTTTGATACCTGCTTTGTTCTGGAAGGAGCCACTTGGTCATCAGTACATGTCTTCATCAAGTATTATAAACTAGACCATATTTCTAGAGCCAGTGCGGGGTTTGCCAGGGCAGTCCTTCATGGATTCCTGGAAACTGCTTCTAGACTTCCTCCCCACTCACATTAAGCTTTGGCAGTCTCACACATGTAGACTACGGCAACATTGGAATAGAAAAGCTTAGAAAAGTTGTGTAAAATCTTACCATAACCATAGATGTCCTTCTCTTCCATGTTGCGGTATTCCTTCCCACCCTCCTGTTGCATTGCATTTCCCTTTCTGGATAGCTCAAGACTGGAATTGTCCTTCCTAGGACTGGCTCCGAATGGGACTTTCAGTTCTGAGGGCTGGTGCATGTGGACGTCAGTTTTATGGCCCATGTTCTTGCAGCCACGTCAGACTTCCTATGCCCCACATAGGTGCTGAAAACTTTTGCATATGTAGAATACTGCAACATGAAAGAGAAGGGTATCTATGGTTCTGGTAAGATTTTACACAACTTTTTCTTTCTCTGAGAAGTCGGGCGATACATCTCTTGATCTTCCAAAAAAAAGATTTGTTTCAGGTAACCCCTCGATTCCCTCCTCATAGTTCCCCACTTCTGATACTGACTCCGAGGATAGAGAGGGTTTCCCACTGTCCCTTGGGAAAGCTTCTCTGTTCATGAAATTTTAGAACTTATCCACCTAAGGGGAGCATGATCCATAGACCTCCCCCCTCAGGTTGAGTAAGTATTGTTGGAGGCCTGTAGGGTCTGAAGTGTGAAGGTGTCCCAAGCTTGTGCCGCTTAGAGTCTGACCATTGCCTTAGATTCTTTACTGGGGGGAAGAAAAGTTGTAGGGTCTTCAGAGAGCTCCCTTTTACAGGCTGTTGCCACAATGGTAGAGTCTACCGCAGGGGATTTGGCTGAATATCCCTTCTCCTTGGGGAAGGGAGTGCCCCAGAGGATCTAGTCCAATTTTATATTGGACTACCTCACGGGTATTAAGTTCCTGCAAAAGATCTAGACACTGATTAAGCTAACTAACTTGGTGTCTAGGAGATCTTTTGCAGGAGCGTGACACCCGTGAGGCAGTCCCATGTATATTGGACAAGATCCTCTGGGGGGGGCCCTCCCTTCCCTAAGGAGAGAGAATATTCGGCCAAATCCCCTGCGGTAGACTCCATCACTCTGGCAGCAGCCTGTAAAAGGGAGCTCTCTGAAGACACTACATCTTTTCTTCCCCCAGTAAAGAATCTAGGGGGGTGATCAGGCTCTGAATGTGGCATATGCTTAGGACACCTTCACACTTCAGACCCTGAACTATGCCACACACGAACAGGTTCCAGAGAAGTTTGTCCCAGCAGGGGGGTATCTACTCTTTAAAATCCTATTCATGCTGTAGTCTGCTACTGTGGGTACCATGTACAAAATTACAAACCTCTTCACACCCCTAATGAATAATGCAGCAGATGGAGTGACCTGGGCAGTCGGAACTGACTATAGCAATAATGCGCCATGCCTGACCACATCTTTATGACTTGCAGACCACTTTTAAAGCATCCTTCATAAATGCTCTGTTCAACAGGTGTTCCTTGTTTGGCCAATTAGTGCAAGAAAAAACTGTAGAAAAATGAGCAAAATAGCAAGACAGTCTGCCATCAGACTCAAGTTCGAGGTCCCACAACAATGCTACATTTATATAAATGAAAATAAACTATAGCGATGCAATCTCTGTTCCAAACTGTGCAGAGACAACTGCAGCTGCAAACATTATACATCCAGTCATTATTAGTCAACCATTACATAGCTCATTCAAATCCTGCCTTCTTTTAAACCTTGTTCCTCCTGTGCATTTTTTTTTTTAAAAACACCTTTATTGAATTATCACTAGTAACATGGGCACATTTCATTTATACAAAAGTAATCAAACTGTATTAAATTAACATTGTGAGGTCCCCACTCTGGGCCAGTAATCAAGGAGCCTGAATCCTCAGACACTGGAGAGGGGCGTTCACTTGAAACAAAAAAATGGATACACTCAGTATTTCCAGATGCAGACCTCTCTGCATCGAGCACAATTTCCCTTAAGAACACACACACACTTAGCCCAGGTACACTCAGTATTTCCAGATGCAGACCTCTCTGCATCGAGCACAATTTCCCTTAAGAGCACACAGGGAACACACTTAGCCCAGGGTCTGGATTTCTCTATCTGTCTCTTCCCCAGGTCCCCAGTCTGGCTTTCCACTGGCACAGCTGTGTTTAGCACCCTCTGTGAAACCAGTGCTGTGTGTCCCTGCTCCAAGTAGCTGACGCACACTCTTGAGATTTAATTTTTACGCACACACCTGGGAAAGGCTGGCACAAGTTGGCTCTACCAACTTTGCCCAGACTATAAGGTAGATTCACTGCCATCAGTCAGTTGCTATAAGGGTCTTAAAAGGGTACCCAATTATACTGGGTGGAATATAATAGTACAAATGGTAATGTTGACCCAAACAGCAAGGCTTTCAGGAGTTTATCACCAGATATATGCAAATACTTTCAAGGCGTAAATATTTTCTAAAAAGGACCAGGTGCAATGCAGTTAATTTAATTTAATAATAAATAGATATTTTGTATTTTTATGTGCAGTTAAATTTCTTACAGGTCCAGCCCCCCCCCCCCTTCCTGGTTCAGCAGGCACTGTCCCCATGGAAGCAGCCCCAAGGAACGCTGAGATCTAAGCAGTGGACTACCTCCACTTCAAAACCAGGGAGTTCTAAGCCACCCCCTTTTGGTAAGAACTCACTGACTTTTTTTCTCCTCCCGACCTCCCTTCTGCCCACCTTCAATTACCCCTAGGAGGAAAACTCTCCTTTCACTCAAGCACCTGGGCCACCATTACCAAGGACCAATGGGTTCTGAATATTGTGTCTCTGTTAGAAATTCTCCTTCCACACCCTTCAAACTCCAAAAGGGTTCCCAGATCTACCAACAAATCAGTGGGCAGAGGCTCAAAAGCAAATCCATTCCCTGCTCTCTGAGGGCAGTAGAACAAGTTCCTACAGAACAGATACGCCATGGCTTCTACTCCAGACCTTTTCTGGTCCCCAGAAAAGAGGGCACCTGGCGCCCCATCCTCTATCTATTCATTCTAAACACTTTCCTGGTAATCCCAAAATTCAAAATGCTCACCCTCCAGCAATTGCTACTGATGCTCTTCAAGGACACTTGGCACTAGCCACATTAGATCTGAGAGGCTTGCCTCCACATTCCTATCGCGGGGAATCATGCAGGAAATATCTCCACTTCAGGGCAGGATCTCAACACTTTCAGTTCTCTGTGCTTGCCTTTGGCTTGTCTACTGCTCCCAGAGTTTTCACAAAATGTCTGGCTCAGGCCATTGCCTTTTGCAAACAAAGAAATATTCAAATTTACCCATACCTAGATGACTTCCTTATTCAGGCAGGCAGCCAGGAAAAACTGCTCAGGCACCTGGCCTTATTTACCTCCCTAGGGTACACAATCAACGAAAAGAAATCCAAAACAGGTGCCCACCCAAAGGATAATGTTCCTGGGAGCAAGTCTGGACACAGCATTCACATGGCATACCTTACACCACAGAAACAAATTTTCCTGACAGCCTACTTCTCTCATCTGGCCACCAGTCCTTAGCTGTCTGCAAGGAAGATCCTTCAAGCTCTGGGGTTCATGGCATCTTGCATACTACTCATCCCATATGCCAGACTGCATATGAGGAAACTTCACTGGTACCTAAAGAAACTTTGGTGTCAGCACTCTCAAGACCTGGAAACACTTCCACCTATAATTCCTTGTCCACCAAAGAAATTCCTTTCTGATGCAACAGCATGCTCCCACAACAAGGGACTGCCCTTATACACTTACCACAGATGCATCAGACTACACTTGGGGTGCACACCTAGACGGCAGGTGCATACAGGGCCAATGGAGCCCCCAGCAAATCCCCCTGCACATCAATCAAAAAGACGATTGCTGTGCAGCACGCTTTGATAGCTTTCAAAACCCTTTTCTCTCCAGGGGTTCTCCTGATCAAAACAAACACCACCACTGTGATGTGGTATATCAACAAGCAGGGAGGGACTCGCTCCTACCCTCTGTGCAGGTTGGCCATGACGGTTTGGCTCAAAGCCTCTTCCATGCAACTCCACCTGTTGGCACAATTCCTACTGGGCTCTCTCAACTCCCTGGCAGGCCAATTAAGCAGAAACCTTCTGGACCCACACAAGTGGCAGCTCAACGGAAGTACCTTCACCATAATAACTCAGAAATATGGAACCCCGAACCTCAACCTATTTTGCTTCCCAAACCAACCATCAGCTCAGCAAATTCTGCACCAGGGAGCATCACTGCATGGCTTGGAGAGTGGATGCCATGTTCTTCACCTGGGACAGTCTGTCTGTCTCAATGCCTTTCCTCCCCTTCCTTTCATCCCCAGGGTACTGCTCAAAGTAAGGGAGGAAAAACCAAGGACCGTTCTTATAGCTCCAGACTGGCTCCGACACTGGACCCCTTGCTGCGCAGCCTGCCCCCGCTGCCTCCATAGCATCTTTCTCATTCCAAATATCCTGACCCAGAGGGAAGGGGAATTCATGCATCCCCAATTGCAGATGCTCAGTTTGGCAGCTTGGCTTTTTCCCTAATCCTGAACCTATCTTCCATCTTCAGTAAACAGGTTCTGGATGTTATCCATGAGGCCAGACGTCCTAGCACCAGAAAGTCTTGTACAGATAAATGGAAAAGGTTTTGCACCTGGATCCAGACTAAGGGGTGCAAATACTGCACAGCACTGCATCCCTCTCATCCTGGATTACTAGCTGACCTACTACACAGTGGCCTGTCTTTCTCCTCTATAAAAATTCATGCCTCTGCTATTTCTGCTCATTTTCCCACTGAGCAGCCCCTTTTCTCACACCCTTTGATCAAACAGTTTTTCAGAGGGGGCTAGCAACTTGAGGCCCCCCTCAGAAGGGCACCAGCTTGGGACCTTAACATTGTATTGGAAAAAGCTCACCCTGCCTACTTTCAAACCAGCTTCTTCTACAGAGCTAAAATTTCTCTCCTTGAAGACAGCATTCCTTCTGGCCATCACTTCAGCCAGAAGAGTCTCTGAGCTGCAAGCACTCATGGCTATGGAAACCAACTTCCATGCAGACAGGGTGTCCCTCAGAACTAACCCGTCGATGTTCGTGTTTCACTGCTGCAGTCATTACACTTTGGTTACCCTGCTGTCAGGCAGTCCCGCAGTGGCCATAGTTCCAAAGTCTTGGTCCGGCGTCTGCTGCTGTCGCCTCCTCCCTGACGTCAGTGCGTCAGGAGTGTATAAGAAGCAGCCAACACCATTTTCTTCAGTCTTTCTTGCTGCGCGGTGCCCGAAGCAAAAGCAGTTAGCAAGTGCTGGTCGGCCGACTCCTGAGATATCAATTTCGATTTTCAGAACTGAAATCTTCAATAAAGCTAAGTACCCCGTTGGGGAAACTTTTTTTTCTTGCCTCGGACCGATGTCAGTAAAAGTTAATTGTATTTCTTGTGGGAAGCAAATACCTCAAGGATTTTCATTCTTACTGTATTCCATGCCCAGGCCCAGATCACGTCGCTAGTTGCCGGTTTTGTGCTAGATTTAACAAACGCACTATTAAACATCGGTTTGATTTTGCTCACCATTACTTTGGCCGAAGGTTTAATTATACCATGCCGTCGGAACAACCGACCGGAATTCACAAAAACCGCAAAGATAAGGAGATGCAGACAGTCATCCGAGGCCCAAAACTGATGACGAAGCCTCTTCTAGGCCAGTCGCCAGTTCTCAGTGAGGCATTTTCGCAGCCCCTGACACCTGCTACCTCAGAGCCGCAGGCCGCGACCGACTCCCACGTGGAGTTGCCTAGGCCTGTGGATACTCAAGGTGTTGGGCTTATGGAGACTAACCCTTCAGATGGCTCTGGAGCCGCTGAGCAAGCATCGGCTTCTGAGGGTGTTTTCAGACTTTCACAACTTACCATTGCATCTACAGCAAAGTCTAAAACTACATTAAAGACAAAGAAACAAGTACAATATTCACCTGGACAGGCCTCCATGCCTAAAAAGCAGATGCTCAAAATGGCCGAAGACTTAATTACTCTGATCAGGGGTTCCCATCCCCCTCCTGATAAAAGGCCTAGGCAGGATACAGACTATGATTCCTCTGACCAGGTTTCAATATATTCTGATTCCTCTTCAGACCAGGGATACTCTTTACCCCCCTATGAGGACTCTGATGCTGAAGAATCAATTCCTTCAGCCTCTCCTCCTGAGGATTACTCTTTTAGGGAAACTTTACATACCATCAGGGAGCATTTCCATTGGGAGGGCCAGGATTACTCAGAATCCAAGAAAAGGCTCAGAGACTTTCTTTTCTTGCCTCAGCACAGGCCCCTTGTTATTCTGCCAGTGTTTGATATTGTGGACGATGTGTTCTCTGAATCCAGTTTAAATCCAGATTCTTTACCCCCTGCTCCAGTCAAGCCAGACAGGTACTACAGAGTCCCTGACTCTCGCAAATTTCTTTATATAAACCCTGCTGCTGACCCAGAAAATATTTCCCAGATTCCCAAAGGGATAAAGGCCTCCACGGCTAGAAATCCAGTTCCCTCGGACAGGGATTCTAGAGCATTAGACAGATGAGGGAAGAAAGTTTACACCTCTGCAACTTTAGCAGTAAGGGCTTAAAATCAGGTTGTTCTGCACTTGTACTCATTTTCTGTTTTAACGGAGACAGTAAATATTGTTGATATTTAAGCATGTGAAACTGGCAGTTTAAATTAAATGCAGGATTTATTGCATGCAGCTGAACAAGTGGGAAAGCATACTTTGCAATGTGGTTTTGATTCATTAGAATCTGTGATTCGAAGACATGCTTGGTTAAAGGAACAAACCTTACCAGATCATGTTAAGGCAAAATTATTGGATGCTCTGTTACAGCAAGATATTTTATTTGGTGTTCAGGAAGAAGAGGTATTAAAGAAAATGGAGGATAAGGCAACATCTATGCAAACAGTGAAGGATTTCTTACAGGTACAGCCACCAAGATTTAGCAGGAATTGGCCTACGAAAAATTGTTCCTTTCCAGTGTCAGACAGGCCACAAAGAGGCAGATCTCAGCCCCAAGGCTCTTGTAGACCACGACAGTGGGGTGCTTCAACCCCAAAAGGAGGTGAGGACAAGTCACAACCTTACAGGAAACAGTCCCAATTACTTCCCCCTTCCAATGCCAAACTATTCCCTTTTGACAGCTCACTTTTTCACAAAACTGGCAAGCAATCACCCAAGACAAATGGGTGCTGAATATTGTGTCTCAAGGTTACAGGTTCCACTTTCACACTTTACCAAGGCTAAAAGGTATGCCAGACCTGCCACGCAAACAATGGGCAGAGGCACAAAAACAAATTACAGCCCTCATGGACATGAGAGCTATTCAAAAAGTACCACAGCAGGAACAAGGACAATTCCTGGTCCCCAGAAATACTAGACCTTTCCACTAAATTCTTACCTGGATGGTCCGAAATTCAAAATGTTGACACTACAGCAGCTCCTTCCCATGTTGGGCAAGAAAGCTTGGCTTGTTACTTTGGACCTCAGAGGCGTACCTGCATGTCCCCATCAAACAAAATTGCAGAAGATACCTCAGATTCATAGCTGGTTCAATGCACTACCAATTCTCTGCACTGCCCTTTGGCTTATCTACTGCGCCCAGGGTCTTCACAAAGTGCCTGGCACCAGTAATTGCATTTTGCAGACAAAAAGGAATTCAACTATATCCATACCTGGATGACTGCCTGATTCAAGCGGGGAGCAAGGACTTTCTTCTAAAGCATCTGGCGTTTGTAAAAAAAAAAGTTGTAAGTTGCCTACGGTACACAGTAAACGAAAAGAAGTCAAAACTAGTGCCCCTCACAAGAGATAATATTCCTGGGTGCCAGCTTAAATACAACAGCCCAGATGGCTTATCTCATGCCAGACAAACAAGGACAACTGACTCGGTATTTTCAAATGATGGCAACAAAGTCCCAACACCCTGCAAGAAAAATTCTGCAGGCCTTGGGATTCATGGCATCCTGCATTCTACTAATTCCGTATGCCAGACTGCATATGAGGAAATTACAATGGTACCTAAAAAGTGTTTGGACTCAACACTCTCACAGCTTGGAAACAGTAATACCACTAATTCCCTGCCTACAACAGTAGTTTCGATGGTGGGCACAGGCATGTCACCTCAACAAGGGTCAGCCTTTCACTCTCTTCCCACAGCCAAGCAGACTTTAACAACAGATGCTTCGGATTACACCTGGGGAGCACACATGGCAGGAAAATGTATTCAGGGCAAACGGACCACAGACCAAATGCATCTTCACATCAATCAAAAAGAGATGTTGGCTGTACAGAATGCCCTAACAGCTTTCAAGGACCTTCTGCATCCAGGACAATTACTATTAGGCAGACAACACCACCATAATGAGGTAGATAAACAAGCATGGGGGCACTCATTCTTACCCCCTGTGCAGACAAGCCATGACCTTGTGGAGCACAGCTATAACTTATCAAGTTCATCTGCAAGCACAATTCCTGCCAGGAAAGAAAAATACTCTGGCAGAAGACTTGAGCAGAAACATCATGGATCCTCACCAGTGGAAATTAAATCCACAAGTTTTCAGCATGATAATACAAAAATGGGGGTGCCTGGACATAGATTTCTTTGCCTCACCACTGAATTGCCAACTACAAAAATTCTGCACAAGGACCTATCACACGCAAGCATGGAAAGTGGATGCTCTTTCGTTCAGCTGGAAATGCCTAAACGTTTATGCCTTCCCACCTCTGACTCTCCTTTCAAAGGTACTCCTAAAAGCCAGACAAGACAAGCCACAGATGATTCTGATTGCTCCAGACTGGCCACGCCAGCATTGGTACCCAGTCTTAAAGAACTTGGCTCAAGGCCCACCTTGGATTTTGCCTCAAATTCCACACCTTCTGACTCGGCAAAACAATCAGATCCTGCACAGTCAGCTCAAAACCTTATCCCTGGCTGCATGGCAGATTCATTAGCCAAACAGACAACACCTCTATCTAAAGCTGTTATGGATGTCATTTTGGAGGCCGGGAGGCCTAGCACCAGGAAATCTTATTCAGAAAAGTGGAAGAGATTCTGTGCGTGGAACCAGGCTCAAAGCCTTGACCCTCTTGTTCCTAACACTCCTCAGATACTACAATACTTAACTGAGATGCTGGACAAAGGACTATCCTTCTCATCCATTAAGATCCACGCTTCTGCCATTTAGGCTCATTACAACACAGATCCTCCTATTTTCTCTCATCCATTGCTAAAGCAGTACCTCAAAGGGGCTAAAAACATAAGACCACCCCGGAGAGCACCAACTCCTACTTGGGACCTCAATTTTGTCTTGGAAAAATGCACTTTACCTCCTTTTGAGCCGGCCAGTTCAGCAGAATTAAGATATATATCATGGAAAACTGCTCTGCTACTGGTAATAACCTTAGCACAAAGAGTCTCAGAACTGCAGGCACTAATGGCAGTGGAGCCTTTCATCATTTTCCACCAAGACAGGGTTTCTCCAAGAACAAACCCTTCATTTATGCCTAAGGTGGTATCCAGTGTGGCTCTTAACCAAAACTATTCACTTGCCAACAGTTTATCCAAATCCCCAGAATAAAGGGGAGAGAATTCTACATTCTTTGGACATACACAGGCAATTACGCTTCTATTTGGACAAAACAAAAGCTTTCAGAAAAACTTGACAATTGTTTGTATCTTGTGCTACAAGATCACAGGGAAAGGCTATTTCAAAGCAAACCATTTCAAAGTGGATAGGACACTGTATCAGGTTCTGCTACACACAACATGGGAAACCTACCATCTAACATTAGACCACATTCCACCAGGGCAACTGCAACTTCTACTGCCTATCTTAGAGGAGTACCTACCAAAGACATTTTGGAAGCTGCAACTTGGAGTTCAGTGCACACCTTTACCAAGCATTATCACTTGCCTGTTTACTCTACTCTAGATCCAGAGCTGGCTTTGCCACTGCAGTGCTGCAGGGCCTCATAGCCACACCAAATCCTCTCTAGAACCAGCCACCCTGACTCTGCTTTGGGATTCTACCCAAGTGTAATGACTGCAACAGTGAAACACTATGAACATAGTACAGTTTCGTACCTACCATAAATGTAGATGTTGGAGTGTCTTCACTGCTGCAGTCCTGGTAACCCACCCGCCATCCCCTCTTTCATAGCTGGTTCTTATCTATAACTTTCTACAGTATACTACTTGTGTGGTGATGTTAAGTTGTCAATCTCGCCTTCATTCTTGCTGGATGGGTTCGGAGCCGATCCTCAGCTCTGACTCGGCGCTTGCTAAGCTCGAGAGCTAATTTTACCAGCTCGAGGCAGCCCTATATCCCATGATGCAAGGCAGAGACTACCCAGATCTCGTTTGCCACTTCGCTTACGAGGTGCCTCTTTTACCAGCTCTAGGTAAGTTTTTCTTCATATTAAGACTTTTAGTCTCACCCATTTTAAATTTCATAACCTTAGTTGTTTTGTGAACCTCAATGTTTATTTTAACCCTATTCCCGTTGGTGTTCCCCTTTTTTCGGGTTATTTATCCCCTTCCCTAGATTAGGCCTTGGGCCTTTCCTAATTTTTCCTGTCGGGGATTTTGTATGTGTTTGAGTGTGTTGTATCCCTGTTTAGTTTTAGTTTATTGGATTGGGTGTTATTTGTGTGTGTGTGTCTGTTTTTCTTTCCTCAACACAGCTATGTCGAAGGACACAAAGGTCTTGGGCTTCAAGAAGTGTGACTCGTGCTGTCAGAAGATGTCTCTGACAGACGGTCACACTTCTTGTGTTACTGCATGGGACCTCTGCACCTGCAGGACTCTTGTGTTGTCTGTCATGCCGTCAGCCCAAGAGTCCTGCAGGAGCGCAGAAATAAATTTAATATTGAGGGGCTTATTAAAGCCTGAGAGCTCCGCAACTAAGTCGGCTCCAGGGAAGCCCTCGAGACCTGTCAAGCCTTCGGCTGCAAGTCCCAAGCTGTCGGCTACAGGTTCTGCTTCAGTGTCGATCGGCTCCGGCTGGAGCCGATCCTTCCATTTTAGAAGTCACAGTATCTGCTCCATCCGGCGCCGATACTGCCAGATCTAGACACTGTGTCGGCTTCGGCTGGAGCTGACGTATCCTTGGCCCCTTCGGCTCCACCTATCTCTAAAAAGAGATCTCGATCCCCCTCGTTGGAATCGATACGTTCGGCTCAGAGATCCCCCCCGCTCTCGGAGCGGAGCCATCGGAGCCATTCTTCTGTCATCCAGGCTGATCACGACCTAGAGAGAGTGGTGAGTAGACTATTAAAGTCTCAGGCATTGGCCCAAATGCTCCATAGCCTGTCTCAACAGACGGTAGCTATTTCACATCCACCTAACATTCCTCCTTCGACTCTTACAGAGCTCGGAGCCGTGACCGTTGTGGCGTCGGAGCCGATGCCTCCTCCTTCGGCTCCGTCGTCCTCCGCTCCGATTTCCATTTCCTCCTTGAGGCCTTCATTGGAGGGATCCGGGCGTCTGGTCTCTCTCGTCGTCTCCGAGGGGGCGAGTGGCATTGGACCCTTGTCCGACCCCGTTCCCTCTCGGGGCTTTGGCGTTGGTGAGCTCAGCCCCGACATCTGCCTCGGAGCCTTCCCTCTCTGTGAGGCCTGGAGTTCCTATCTCTTTGGAGCGGGAACCTTCTGGTCTCTCTGGGGGAGCCTTCGAGGTGATGAGGAGTGTACTAGCCCCTGGACGTAGTAAACTGTCAGTTCCATCAGCTCCTCCCACTACAGTGCCTGCTGACGTCTCTTCCCACTCTCTTGCTCCCGGACCCAGAGATCCAACGCCTCAGGTTTCCCCATTGGGAATATCTTCCTCTTCCGAGGCTTCTCCTGATCCGTCAGGTGAACCTCCGCGTAAGAGGACTTGTAAGAGGAAACATCTAGACTCCCCCGAGTCTCTTACATCTGATACTGACTTGGATGAGTCGGAGGGATCCCCAAGGTCCTCCTCTGAGGGATGTCTCTTTCTCAGACATCCTTGAACTTCTTAAGCAGAGGGGGAACTGGCCCTCTCTTAATCCTTCCGAGGACGAGTCAGTATACCTGGAGGCGTTCGGATCTCGACCCTCCACCTCCTGGGTGTCTCCACCTTTCGACCCTCTTATGGACGTGGTGGCTCGGAAGGCGTGGATGGCCCCGGATTCGGTGGAACCTATTCCTAGGAGGCCTTCTAAATTCATTACGGCCCCACCTGATGGGCAATATTTGACAAAAGGTGTCCCGGTTGATGCCATGGTGGTGGCTGCAGCCACCAAGAAGGAACTAGCTGATCCTTCAGTACCTGTCCATCCTCCCAACAAGGATTCTAGGACTATGGACAGGTACGGCAAGCGGATTTTTTCTTCAGCGACCTTTGCCATGCGATCACTGAACTACTTGTGTCACTTCACCCGCCTTCAAAGAGATGTTCTTAGAGTTGGGAGAAGTTTTACAGGATCCGTCAGCTGCTGGGTCTCAGGATAAGATTAGCTCACAGCTAGGAATCCTAACCTCCATTGTTAACTCCTCCATGCGGCTCATTTCTTATGCAGCCGATGGAGCGAGTAGGGCCGCAGGCACAGGAGTGGCTTTAAGACGTTAGTCCTGGATGCTGCTTTGTAATTTTTGCAGACCCCTTCAAGGCGTCCTTCACAAACTCCCCTTTTTGATGGTTCGACCTTGTTCGGACCTCAAGTGAAAGACACTGACTAGATGCGAACAAGATGGCAAGACTCTTTCTGCCGTAGGAGTCAGTTTCTCCACCCCTTCAAGACTTTACCCAAAAGGTCAGAAGGGAGGGAAAATGTGGTTCCGCAAATCTCAAGGAGTCGTGCCTGACGCACTAGGTCAGTTTACCCCCAGAGGCAGAGGGGGTAACAGACGCCGCCCTAGGGGCAGAGGGGGTCCGCAAAATCAGCGTAGCAGAGAGCCTCTTTCTGACAAACCCTTCCAGCATCCCTGAGATGTTGCCCGATTGTCCACCTTCGGAGGCAGTCGGGGGAAGATTATCGCTGTACCCAATAGCCTGGCTTTCCCTTTCTCAAGACAAATGGGTACAGTCGATTTATATCAGAGGGTTACAAAATTCCCTTTATTCAAACCCCAATTCAGCAAAAGGGAACCCTTCCAGACGTTCCACCCGGTCTAAGGGAACTAGCAGTACCAGAAATATCAAAACTGCTAGCAAAAAGAGCCAGCCAGCCAGTCCCAGCAGACCAAATAGGATCCGGAATCTACTCCAGGTTCTTTTGAGTACCAAAAAAGTCAGGGGATTGGAGACCAATATTAGATCTGAGCAAACTAAACAAGTTTGTAAAGAAAACAAGATTCTGGATGGTCACGCTTCAGTCCATTCTACCCTTTCTGGGCAAGGACAATTGGATGTGCTCGGTAGATCTTCAGGATGCGTACGATCACATAAAAATTCACAGGCGCTCCAGAAGATTTCTCCGCTTTCGGCTGAGGACCAGTCACTTCCATTTCAGGGCCCTGCCCTTTGGACTCGCTACAGGACCCCAGAGTGTTCACCAAATGTATGGCAGCGGTTACGGCTCACCTGAGGCGTCAAGGATTCCAGGTGTTTCCATATCTAGACGACTGGCTCCTCACTGCCACAACCGGGCATCAACTTCTTCAAGCCAGAGATTACACCATTCACATTTGCAGAGGGCTAGGGATTTCTATAAATTTCGAAAAATCTGCCTTGTCAATCTATTACTTTTATAGGCGCAAAATTGGACACCGTACAACTTTCAGCAAAGTTAACAGACCAAAGGATCTTGGATATTCAAAGTCACGTCCAGGTGATTCTTCTCAGCAACAAAATTCAGGCCAGATTTGCTCTGAAAGTATTGGGTCTTATGGCGGCCGCCATAACACTTCTTCCCTTTGCCCGCTTTTACATGCGTCTTCTACAATGGATGCTATTCGCCCAATGGTCCATTCAACAACTTCCCATGCGTCACAAGATCACAATAACTCCAACTTGCAAAAGGCATCTGACCTGGTGGATATCGTCCCCTCAAGTCCATCAGGGCAGACCCTTTGTTCCTCCTGCCCCGGTCGCCACTGTTACATCAGACGCCTCCCTGATCGGGTGGGGGGGGCATTATCAGGGCAGGATGGTCCATGACACTTGGCAACCTTTCGAATACCATCTGCACATAAATGTCCTACAGATGAGAGCAGTGCTTTTATCGTTGCAAGCCCTCAACGACTCTTTTCCCCTGGGAACTATTGCAGTCCAAACGGACAATATGTCCGTAGTGTGGTATATCAACAAACAGGGTGGAACCAAGTCCTATCCACTTTGTCGAGAGGCTCTCAGACTGTGGCAGTGGGCAATCTCTTCAGCGGTTTCTGATAGCAACGCCTATCCCCGGGAAATCCAACATCATAGCGGACAGGTTGAGCAGAGCTAGTCTCATGCCTCACGAGTGGTCTCTCAAACAATCAGTGACTGAAGAGATTTTTCAGGAGTGGGGCCTTCCTTGCTGCAACCTTTTTGCTACACCTCAGAACAGCAAATGCCCAGACTTCTCTCTCTCTTCCCCCTTCCAGGCCATCCCCCCAGAGACGCTCTAATCCAAGATTGGCCCCGGGGACTTCTTTATGCCTTTCCCCCCTTTCCTCTGATACCTCAAGTAATTCAGAAAGCAACCGCCTTGAGAGCCAAGTTGATTCTCATTGCCCCTTATTGGTCTCTACAGATATGGTTTCCGTTCCTACATCGTTATCTCTTGGTGCAGCCATGGCATCTGGACCCGGTTCCAGATCTTCTGACCCACCAATCTGGGCAGCTGCACCAATCCATACCCTCTCTCAACCTCACTGCTTGGTTGCTCCACTTCCATCCTTAGCCAGGCTTCCTATGATTTCTAATCCCGTCCGGGATATCATAGTAGCTTCCCTTAAATCTTCTACCAGAAGGATTTACACTAGTAAATGGCAATGTTTCTCCTTCTGGGCAAAAGCTAGGAATATAGACCCCTATACTGCTCAGATTCATTCGGTCTTTAACTTCCTAGCTGAGATTTTTCATTCAGGATCCTCTTCCTCCACAGTAAAAGTTCAGCTGGCAGCCATTTTGAATTTTCATACAGGCTTTTTGGACCACAACATTGTCACAAACTTTGCAAGGCATTCCTTCGAGGTATCTTTTTACTTAAACCTCCGATTAGAGACCCCCCCCCACCACAGTGGGATCTAAATTTAATTTTAACATCCTTGATTCTCCCCCCTTTCGAACCTGCGGCTGCCTGTTCATTGAAATTTCTTTCTTGGAAGACACTCTTTCTAGTCTCCTTTAATTCTGCCAGGAGAGTATCTGAGCTTCATGCTCTCTGCATTCGTCCTCCCTACTTAATCTTCCACAAAGACAGGGTTTTACCCAAAGTGGCATCGCAGATTAACTTAAATCAATCCATTGATCTTCCAGTTTTTTTCCCAAATTATTCTGATAGAGCGGAACAAAAATGACATTGTCTTGATGTTCACCGCCAACTCGGATATTATCTAGACAAAACTAAACATTTTAGGGAATCTGATCAACTGTTTCTATCCTATGGAGAGAACAGGAAAGGCCTTCCAGTTTCCAAGGTGACTTTATCTAGATGGCTGTCTTCTGTGATTACTTACATTTATCAGCTCAGAGGCAAAGAGTTGATTTCTAAGCCAAAAGCCCATTCTACCAGAGCTCTAGCTACATCTACAGCTTTTCAGGTTAGACTTCCAATAGACAGTATTTGTGCAGCAGCCACATGGGCCTCTCCTCATACCTTTGTTTCACATTACAAATTAGACTTGGCCTCCAGAGACAGAGTGAATTTTGGTTCCACCGTTCTCGGGAGTCTGTTCCATTGAGCCACCCAGGATAGAGGTGCTAGGGACGTGGTCCCATCCAGCAAGAATGAAGGCGAGATTGACAACTTAACATTAAGAAGTTATGTACCTACCATAACGTTCCATGTTAGTTGTCTTCTCTCGCCTTCTTTCTTGCGTCCCGCCCTCCATCCCCCTAGCCTGGTCAGACCGAGAAGATTATACCTCTTTTCTTAAGAGGCTTTATCCATTTTCTAGCTAATTGGCTTCTAGTGTCACTAGATTAGGTTGATCCCTTTCAGAGGATTATGTCATTTTTACTATGGTTACTTTTTCTTCCTCCTCTACGGTTGGAAGAATATATTCTATAATTTTCTTAGCTACCAAACGAGATCTGGGTAGTCTCCGCCTTGCATCATGGGATATAGGGTTGCCTCGAGCTGGTAAAATTAGCTCTCGAGCTTAGCAAGTGCCGAGTCGGAGCCGAGGATCGGCTCCGAACCCATCCAGCAAGAAAGAAGGTGAGAGAAGACAACTAACATGGAACGTTATGGTAAGTACATAACGTCTTATATTCGCTGGTTACTGAAGGTTTTGTTTTACCTTACTGTATGTTTTGTAAGCAGTATGTATTGCCTATCTTTTTGGGGTCACCTGACATCTGGGGGCAAGAAAAACTGAAGAAAATGGCGTCTGCTGCTTCTTGTATACCCCTGATGCACTGATGTCAGGGAGGAGGTGACAGCAACCGACGTCGGACCAAGACTTAGGAACTCTGGCCGATTGCGGGACCGCCTGACGGCAGGAATAACCCAAGTGTAATGACTGCAGCAGTGAAGACACTCCAACATCTACATTTATGGTAGGTACAAAACTGTGCTTTCACTCCCAAGGTGGTGTCCAGTATGTCTCTCATCCAATCCATTCATTTGCCTACCTTTTTTCCTAATCCCCAGAACAAGGGGGAAAGGATTCTTCACTCTGTAGATGTGCACAGACAGCTCTGGTTAGCTTTGCTATAGGGGCAAAAGGCAAAGCCATATCCAAGCAAACCATTTCCAAATGGATAGCACACTGCATCCATTTCTGCTGCAAACAGCATGGAAAGCCTCCCCCCCCCAAGGGGGTCAGGACACACTCTACCAGAGCAACCTCCACCTCTTCAGCTTTCCTCAGAGGAGTCCCAACCAGGGACATCCTGGAGGCTGCACCTTGGATATCTGTTCACACTTTTGCCAAGCATTACCACCTGCCTCTCCAAGTCCAGGGCAGGGTTTGCCTCTGCAGTCCTGCAGGGCATCCTAGCCAGCCCCTAGTTTCCTTCACTGCCTCCACCCATTTCCTCAGCTTTGAGAATCAACCCAAATGTGATGACTGCAACAGAGAAACACGAAGAACATAGTACAGTTGTGTACACTTAACTTAAAAGTAGATGTTGGTGTATTCACTGTTGCAGTCCTGGTTTCCCTCCTTCCAGCCCCCTTTTTTCTCTTTCTCCTTGTTCTCCTTTCCTTACAAGGGACATATTGGTATTTATTTTCCAGTGGTGGGGTTCTTCCACCAGAACCTGGCCTCCTACTTTGGGGACTACTGACAAGTTAGGGCAAGAAAAACTGATGTAATGGCATCGGCTGCTTTACTTTATACCACTGACGACCTGATGTCAGTCCTCAAGCGACAGCAACTGACGCAGAAATACTAATTCTCTGATATTCATCCTATCTGAGGGATATCCTGATAAGGATAACCCAAATGTGATGACTGCAAGAGTGAATACACTCTAACATCTACACTTATGGCAAGTGTGCACAGCCATACTTTGCTATGTTGACATTTCACGAGCTAGTAGAACTGTAGTATATTTGGAAATAGCACGCAGATGAAATTTAATCTTTAACTTACCTTTGTTTGGGATTTTGTTTTGCTTTGGAGAAATCCACTCTGCCTTGCCCTGGAAGTTATACTTCACAGAATAAATTTATTGGAATTTGAAGTGTTGCTTTTTCTTTGTTTTGAAGTAGTCTTATTTCAGGGTTCTCACTGTTAAGAAATGAACATTTTCAGCAAGACCAGTCAGTCATTTTTGAGGTATTCATTTTCCAGAAGTCGTATTTGGAGTTGTACTAGCTAATTGCTTGTAGTTATGAAAAGTTAAGAAGTCAACTGGGAATACTGAGAAGACAGGACATGGGGGCAGGCATAGCAGGTTCACTGTGCAACAAAAAAAATGTTTTAATGTTCTCGAAATTTGTTTTTTGTAGTACCTGATGACTTTCATAGAAAATACTAAGTTCTGTATGTCATGTTCTTTACCTTCCTTATAGTTTTTCTGGAGATACAGACTGGGCCAGATTAACAATTCAGTTGCAGAGGTGTTTGAAGTATGGGTAGTGATCCCTGCTTTCGATCAGAAAGATTTCCGTGCAGACTGTTGTACACCCAGCTTACCTCTGAACTGTCTGCTGCAGAGACTTGGTGCATCTTCTTCACTGGTATCACTAAACCTTTTTCATACTGAGCTCTCTATTCTTTCAGTGTACTTTTTGATACACAAGTACTGAAAAGTCCTGCAGAAACTAGCATTTGTCAACTAAAGTCTTTAGTCAAATTCAGAGCAGCTAACTAGTGTGCATAATTTTGAAGTATGTGAACTGGAGTTGCTCCAAACCTGTAACACGTCAATTGCATGTTCCTCAGTGTTTTGTCTGTTTCAGTAAATTAGTGGAAAATGTTCCATCTTTCATCTCCATTAGCACTTTGAGTAAGGTGGGTACAGTGGAGGGAGAGTGAATGCAGTATTTGATGATGCAGTGCACCTGTAGTTATTGCTGTTTTGTTTTATACTTCAGTAATTTATGAAAAACTGTCAGTATTTAGCTAATAGATCTTTGTAAATTATCTTTCAGTTGTTGTGGAGCTGGCACTGCTGCAGACACAGAAATGACAACACAGTTGATCTCATCAAATCTGGAACTTCATGCTTTATCAACTGGACGATTGCCCAGAGTTGCCACGGCCAACCGTATGCTGAAGCAGCTGCTTTTCAGGTAAATGCTTATGTTCGAAGTCTGTAGCAAAGTTGGTTCAGCAAGTGTAATTTAGATGTGTAGTTAAGATATAACATGTAGAAGTAATTTTAAATCTTTGTTGCTGCAGTATAGCACTATATTGCATTAAAAAAAATAGCCTTTACTCTCTGTTGAGGTGTTGAAGCACATAATTAAAGCACCAGACCAATAAACTCTTACTGCTGTTGGCCTTTTTTCAAAAATATTTCTTTGAAATTTGCATTCCTTTAAAGGATTATAGAAAGCATATTTTTGTATGGTACTGATACTTTGGCTGAGTGGAAGTGCTCTTCACCCTGTTGAGTCATAAGGATCCTTGGTTTTCCACTCGAAAACTGACAAACTGTGTCCGTACCAAAAATCATACACAAGTGGGGTGTGTTTCTGTCTGTTTTGGATGGGAGAAAGGAAATTCACCCGGGGATCACGTCAGTCGTCCTGCTAGACAGGGGTCCAGGGAAGTAAATAGTGTGGGAAGAAATAGCCAGGGAATTGTTACGGTTAGGCTTGTATAGGTCCTAGGGCTGATAGCCTAGTACCAACCTGTGAGCCTAGACTCTGCTTGCACTTGTTCATTAGTTACCATATGCTTATTAAATATTTTGATGGCAGTGACATTCTCTTTACCTGCTGACAGTGCCTGGGAGATGTGGTTCGTTTGGTTGACATCTTAAGAGGAAATGTGCGCTGGTTTACAAAAGGTATTTAATGTACATGTTTTCTGAACTGTGCAAAGTGATACATATATATTTTGCGCTATACTTGTAGGAATTTAGTGTACAGAATAAAAGGCAAATCCTTTGTATACATAGTATCAGTTTGCTGTGCATGGCCCAAATATCTGCTTTAGTTATAGCAGAGTTCTTTGCACTTGCAAATCTTAGATTAAAAGAAGCATAATTTTCATTACAAAACTCAGTCGTCCTATTGCTAATATTCATTTGTAGAATACTGGGATCAGGTGGTTTAGATATAACACTCTGATCATTGCTATCTGTGTAGACTTTCCTTGTGATTGTGAGAATTTCTGTTTGCCTGCTCGAATTGGCTGTATTTTTACATTTTATAGTGTCTGACAACATTGTCTGGTAGAAGATAGTGTACTGTACATTAGTTTATCTTCATTGTAGTTCTTCCTGAAGGTTGGGCAGTTAGAGTGTTGGAGAAATTTCAGTGCAGGTACATGGTATAAGAGTAATGAGAAATATCTCATTGGCAGCTCATTACCATGTCTGTGGATCAAATATGGGGTTGTCAGACCTGACTGTGCCATTGTTCTTTCTAGCAGCACATGCATTGTTAGTAAAGGCATCCCCTATATGGGCATGTGTATACAGACATGCATGTGCACATACGTGCTTTTATGCGGGTCTACTTCACATGACTGAAAACTCATTTGACTGAGACCACAGTACCTAATTTTCAAAATAGTGAAAACTCATTTGACTGAATCTCATTGTACTGAATTTCACTTCACTGTGACTTGTGATAAAAAGAATTACTGTAACTTAAAGTGCTGACTGCCAGAATACCGATAGTCCTGTAGAAAGCATTGTAGTGTGTCTAAATGTGGGTGTCTGTCTCTCTACATTTTTATGGGAAGTATCTAAAGTAATATGTTGGATGTTTCGTGCATTCCCAGTAGTAGTGGCAGCGTGTAGATTACTGTAAGTTAAGTAAAGGTATGTACCCTTTTCCCCACTGTAGTGCATTCCTGGAGTTGGTATGTATAGTCGGGGGGTATATAGCCCCCCACCTAGTTTGGTTCTATATCGTCCAGTTTCTGTTAAGAGAGCAAGTAGTTTTTAAGTTCTGGAAAGAGTTAGTCATTGGTGTTGTAAATGTCTGTGGTTTAAAATTTTGTATTTTGAAATTCAGCATTGTAAGCTTTCGGTATAATGCGATTCAGTCAAATGAGTTTTCAGTATTTTGAAAATTAGGTATTGTGGTCTCAGTCATGTGAAGTAGACCCCCTTTTATGCAGCCTCATTAATGCCCCTACAGACATGGATGTGTGGGCACATACATTCATACCACTTGTTTATGCTTCTACAGACACATGCGCACACCCACTCTTGCCCGTGGCTTCAGTGGAACTGCCTGTACCATGTATAATCCCATTGGAGTGAATGGGTGATCAGTCGTTTGGCAGCTTTCACTTTCTTCCTAAAAAATTGGGAGCTGCGGTTATTTCCATTGAAATGCACATGGTAATTAGCAATGGCCACACACCTGGACTGATGCATTAGCATGTGGCCTCACCTGCAGAAGGGCTCTCTGGGCTGAGATGCTTCTTGTGGAAACTTTCCATGTTAGGCTTTACTGAATCCCAGGATTTGTTTCTAGAACTTCTCAGGTATGGTCTGCAGGTCCACCATCACACTCTCGCACATTAATTTGACATGATTGCTTTTTTGTTGGTCGACAGGAATGGTCTTGTGTGCATGATAATAACATTGCTTGCTTTCTCATTTTTAATTTTAGTTTTTTGTCAAGATTTTTGGTTTCATGAAAATGACATTCTTCAGCTGTTTTTCAGCCTGTCAACCAGTCATTCAAATTGTGATGATATAGTTGTCAGCTGAATGCTTCAATGCCTAAACTTTCTGACCTTTTATTGTTTTTTCTGGATTCCAGTTAAGTGTGTGGCATGCCTTGTCATTAATAACTTCATTTTGAAGGACATTTAAAAACAGGTGGAAATACTCTGTCTTGGTCAGTCACGGAGATATTAACAGACAAGGTTACTGCAAGTTTTGGAATATGTGGTGGGAATTTAATTGGGGTGTTGAAGTATTTACTTTTTGGCACTTTAACTGTTAACTAGCTTCATGTTGTTTTCTTGGGTTTGATTTTTTTTTTGCTATTTAGCGACTGTGCAGTTGAATAAATCACTTAACCAGACAGTGGTGCTGGCTCACAATAAAAAGGGGCACTTGTGTGTAGTTGGGTTATGTGGTTAAGAAATAAAATAAAAAAAAACACTATCAAATTTGTGTAGTCTTTACTTGGAATCTGTTGGAATTGAGTTCTGGTGGAGCGAGAAAGACTGGTCCAAGACCTAGGTGACCCAAGTTCAACTAATATCTCTGGTACATGCAGGAGTTGTCTTGGAGGAAGAGGAATGTCAAGGCGTTGCCTCTTGACTCTTCTGGGGTAAGGGTGTGGTGGGCGCAGCTCTGTTTCAGGAGCCTGTGTGATGACACTGGCTGTGATGCTACAGCTAATGTTGAAGCAGGTGTAAGGAGGGTGCATCACAATATATAGGGGCATTTCCCTCAGGGGTGGCATTACATGCTCTCCTGGTTTACTTCATCCAGCACTTCAGTGAGGATGTATAGCCTAAAAGTAACTCTCACAAAGTGAAGTATTTGGTACTGCAGACAACAAGACTACTGCCTGCCTTCCACAGTGCTGCTGTCCACCTTTGCCCTCCCAACAAAGTTTGCTCCATTGGAGGTGGGGGGGGGGTTACCAGGTAGAACACTGCTGTCTTAATTATTTTCCTGCCCTGTCCAGGCAGATGCAGCTGTGGAGGTAATGCTAGTCAAACAGATGTGTAAACTGGGATGCTAATGAGTGCAAGATTTAAAAAAAAAAAAAAAGTAGATGTTGAAGAGTTAAGAAAAAAATGCCAATGAGGGTACAAATTAGAGTATGGTGCCCTTTGGGGAATTTTCAGCCACAGCCTAGTCCATAAGGGCTACGTTGCCTGTTGAAATTGAGGGCCATAATTGTCATCCTTGGTACAGCAGAGCTACAGATGTAAACATGAGGAAATGTATACAGAGTTCCAGATGTTACGTCTTTGAATATTCCTCTGGCATGAGGTAAAGTGGTCTCTCTAATATGTGGGAGCAGGGCACAGACCCTCAGTTAAGGAGTGGGGGGGGACTAAAGACTGGGCTTGAAATTCGTGTGTGTGTGTGTGTGTGTGTGTGTGTGTGTGTGTGTGTGTGTGTGTGTGTGTGTGTGTGTGTGTGTGTATTCCAAAAATGCAAATACAATTGACTGTCTAATTGTAGTGGAAAGTTAAATGGCAAGGGTAAACGCAGTATATTTGGAATGTTTAGTGTAGCCAGTCAGCATGTTTCTTTGAGGTAGGTGGGGAACCTGGAAAAAACCCACACACATTGGGAGAACATGCAAGCATCCCACAGAACTGTTAGGCAGAAATTTTGGACTCTACACTTGTTGCCAATTTGTGATGTTACCACGGCTTTCTTTTGCAGTGTCCACCCTATGCCTGTTACTGTTTTCCACCTTTTCTGTAATTGTTTACAGCTGTTTGTATTTCACATTGCTGTTTTGTGCGTCTGGTTCTTGTTTTATCTAGTTCACATAATTGTGCTGTGTTAAATCGATTCTACCTCTTAATTGTTTTTTTAAATGTACTTTTGGTGTTTAACTGTATGTACTGAAGCAATTTGCATGGAACATGTTTCTTGTCATATCAGATATTTGGCTGGTAGCGTTATTTTACTTTTCCTGTGCAACAGCGTGAGCTTTTTTTTCCCAGTTGCAGATGGCTTTTTGCATCCATATTGTTTTTCTAGAATGTTGTGTTTTGTTTTTTTTTTTTTAATACACCTTCCTGGAACCTCACTGTAAATGGGACATCCCAGCTAGACATCCTGGTAGATAGGTGATACAATTTCCAAGGATTTTCAGGACAAAAAAGGTCATAATGCATGCTGTGAGGTCTGCAGCAAGAGTCCTTGTTTCATTCTTTAATTGCTTGATTTCATCTTTCTAGAAAGCATTTCTTAATGTTTCATGCCTGCAGGTTTTGGAAGTTCTTGTTCTGAAGGAAAAGTTGATCTGGCCTGAGTTTGTGATTGCACTTCCTTTCCAGGATAGGTTTATTTGTTTCCTATTGTAATAGCAGAGGGAAACATTATCCTCCAAGATGTTTTGTGTGGAGAACTTGTCTTTACCTTAGATTTTTTTTTTCAGCTTATTACAGGTCAAAGATTCAGCCACTCGGACTTTTCTAAAGAAGGAATACTAAGTTTTTCATCCAGTGTATGGTACTAGACATTTCTCCAATTTATCCTTTTGGCTAGGGTGGCAGCTGCAGTGCTTTTAACTCTTTCTTCGTTGCCCACCCCACAAGTTTGTTCTGCTTGATGAGTTGCATGTTTTTCATATGCTGAAGTTTTGTGGAGTAGCTGTGTTGGGGAGGGGGCATTAATTTTTTTAGACCTTTAGTCTCCAGCTTGGCTGCTCTCCATTGGGTTTGCTTGTTCTGCTGTTCTACACTGGCTCCAGTGGGTTTGTATTGGTGCATTGCAAGGTTCCTACTCCATATCCTATGGTGTGTGTATGTGATCATTTTTCTGATGGGCTGCAGTGGAGTATTTAGTGCATGGTTGTGAATGAGCAGCATGTGCTTTTTAGGCTGAGCAGTTCCTGTTGCCCTTTCAGTTACGGCCTCCTGTGGCTTCTGTGAGATGTCTTGACATTTTCATACACTTGTTTGGCACCTCCTTCACACATGCACTTTCTCTGCTGTGGATTGTAGCTGTTTAGATTCAGTAGGTTTCATAAGAATAGGCCTGAGATTTCTAAATCTTTGAAAGAGATTGTCTCCATCTTCCTCCAAGTCACTTCTCTTGTTTTGTCCTTTGAAAGAGCAATTTTGATGGCTTCTTGTACGTAGAGCCCTTTACTTACTGAATATTGGAGCATATCTAACCAAACAGCAGAGACGTCCAAGGCAGAAACGCACTCAACCACCACAACACTAATGACGAGACACAACTCCTAAATGGTGTGCCACTCAACCAAAGCACCTGAGGCAAAACAGCATGCCCAAAACACTAGTCATAGGTGACTCAATAGTGAGGCACACTGATGGGTCCCACTCACTAGGATGAATAAGAAAGTAACAGATCACAGCCAGGCGCCAGGATCCGCCACAACGCACGCACTCAGGTTCCTCAATAACTGGCACAAATATGGCTGTCATTGTACATGTGGGTGTGAATGACCTGAGACGTACCTCCGTGGAGTACATAAAAAGGAACATGGAGGAGCTTTTGGATTCTGTAGCCCATGCGGGTAAGACCCTATCCCTGAGCAGCATCCTGCCATCACCCAGAATGATACCACAGTACAAGCAACAAATGATTAATTTCAACAATTGGCTAAGTTTCTGGTGTCGTTCTAAGGGGATCCAGTATTTGTCTGCCTGGGATGACTTGATTGACGGACCTCGATGCTTTGCCAGAGATGGACTGCATCTGTCACCCCTGGGCTTCCAGATACTGGCCAAGGCTCTTGCCACCCCTATAGTGCATTTTTAGGCGGTGTTCCAAAGACCAAATTACCACCGTAACAGCTGTAAAATGCAATTTGAAGGTCATGCTGCTCAATGCTAGAAGTCTAAATCTCAAAATGCACTCGCCCGAAGTACTCCTTAAAATGGAGAACATCCACATTTGTGCTGCAGCAGAGACCTTGTTCAAGGCAGCAGAAAGCACCACTGCACTACCGGGCTACAACTCATTTCACACCTTTTGGCCCCAAGATGGTGGTGTTTCCCAACATAACGCATCTGAGATGCTTCAGGTGCAGCTAAGATTGGGTAAGACAGCGATTCGGGTTGTAGCCTGCTGTAGGTCCCCAACCATGTCCCAAGAGTCACACTCCACATTCCTAAGCACCCTGGAGAATATTAGGGTCCTCCCTAACACACACATACTGGGTGACTTCAACTACCCCTCCATTAACTGGGAAAACTACTCGTGTACCAATACACTTGCCCAACACTTTCTGGAATTCAGTAATTCCAGTTCCCTGGACCAGCTCATTCTTACCCCCATTAGAGGTAGCAACATTCTTGACCTGGTCATTACTAACATGGGCGACCGCTGCTCTCCACCAGTAGTCAACTCCTCCCTGGTTAGATCTAATCACCTTGGAAATCCACATCCCTCCGACCCACCCCCCCACAAAGGTAACCACCATGAAAAACTTCTCCAAAGCTAACTTTGGGCTCCTAAAAAATTGGTGGCTAACTTCACGCACCCATGCAAATGGAGAATAGTTGCATGACCGCCAAATCATACACCAGCACACTGTACGAACACGTGCACAAATGTATGGATCTCGCCATACCCAGTAGAACTAAGATGCTCTCCTCAAAAAAAAAAAAAAAAAGTAACTAATCTGGTGGTCCCATGCCATAAACTATACAACAGAAGGAAGAAACTGATGTGGAATAAGGTGAAGTCGGAAAAACTCCCTTATCAGCCTCCACTAAAGGTTGAGGTCCCTCCTCAAATCCTCTACAGCTAGCTATGAAAACAGAATTGCAGCAGATAGTAAAGACAACCACAAGGCCTTCTATAGTTATGTAAGGAATCTCCATGGTAATACCAAAGTTTGCTCTGAGCTACTGCGTAATGGTACCTCCTATACTGAGCCAACAGATATTGCAAATATACTGGTGGACAGATTCAGTGCTAACTTTACCCCTCTCTCCCCTACAAAGGACCAATCGCAATATCAGTAGATTGCCAGGCACCCAGTATTACTGCTGCACAGGTTAAAACAGCACTGTCAAAGGCCAAGAATACAGCTTCTGTGGGACCTGACAGTATTCCTGGCTGTGTTCTGCATGAACTACAGAGTGAACTGGCACCTCACCTGTGTGTCCTGTTCAATCACAGCCTCACCTCTGGCTTTGTCCCTACCGAATGGCGCAGTGCAACAGTCATCCCTCCCCACAAAGGAGGAGCGACTACAGACCCCGGGAACTATCGTCCCATTAGCCTGACAAGTCTGATATGCAAAGCTATGGAACGCATCATCATGGACCTAATAAGCAAGGATGTAGGGAATCTCCAAACTCTGGATCCTACACAGTTTGGTTTTGTGAAAGGTAGATCATGCCTGCTCAACGTGGTAGACTTTTTTGAGTCAAGTCACTAGAGCTGTGGATGAAGGCAAGGTGGTTCATACAGCTTACCTTGATATGGCAAGGTGGTTCATACAGCCTACCTTGATATGGCCAAGGCCTTTGATACCATTCCCCACTCGGGAATCTTAGACAAATTTACTAAGCTAAGCATCAACCCCCTATATCAGTAGGTGGGTTGCAAACTGGCTCACAGAGCCCACAGTGTGAAAATAGCTGACTCCAATTCAGACTACCGACCAGTCACGAGTGGAGACCCACAGGGTTAGGTCCTCGGTCCTCTCCTGTTTGGTAACTACTTATCTGAAGTCCAGGCCAACACGAAGGGACTCTGGCTGACAAAGTTCGCAGATGATTGCAAGTTGGAACCTATTAACTCCCCAAGTGATAACATCCTACAGAAAGGCTTCAATGAGACCAACGACTGGTGTCAGAACCATGGCCTTAAGCTTAATGCCAAAAAATATGTTCATCCCCTTTGGGAAAAACCCGGTTCCCTTGAATTACCACATTGATTGTAGTCCATTGAGCACAGAAGATGTTCTAAGAGATCTGGGAACACAGGCTGACAGCAGCCTCTCTTTTGACTACATTGCCACTGTGGTCAGAAAGTTCTATGTGGCACATCTCATTGCTAAGGGTTTTGCATCCAGGAAGAAAGAGTTCATTGTCTCCCTCTACTCATCCCCCTCATTAGGCCAATCAGAGTACAATGCCCCATTTGGCATGTACCTCACTAGACACGTGCAGTAACTGGAGAGGCTGCAAAAGTAACTCACAAAGAGGATCCTAGGCCTTAAACACTTATCCTATATGGACAGACTCAAAAAAAACTCCCAACTATTCTGTCTCATATTGCCTACTTAAAGGTGATCTCCGCTTGACTAGCAAAGCCATGTCTGACCCAGCTCCATAAGAGATGCTGCATCTAAAGAAATCCTAGTCCCTCCGCACCACACGCTCCAGAGACCTCGACCTCATTACCACAATCAACAGAACATGCTGGAGGGACAGGTTCATAACCCAGAGACTGCTCATGCTATGGAATAGACTTACCATACATGTCAAGCAGAGCACCTCACTGGCCCTCTTCAAGAGAAATCTTGAGTGGATGTGAAATACAAAATTCACCCCAGGATCACTCCAGTGGCTCTGCTCGACAGATGCACTAGGAACTGAGGTTGGGTGGCACGATGCCAGGGTAATCCTATGGGCTAGGCTAGTAAAGGTTCCAGGGCCATTAGCCTAGTACACACCTATGAATCTATATGCAGATGTGCAAGTTTGATTTAAGGCACTGGTGTGTTGTGTGTAGCTCCTGAGTAAACTTTTGGAATGCCTAGATCCTTTACGTGTTATTTCCGCTTACCTACTCCTTTTAATAATGCGAGTAATATGATTTAAGGTCTCCATGATTATTTGAGTTAGCTTTTAGGCATCTTCATGAAAACCATTGGGAGGTGTGGAGCCATAAACAAGCTACAGAAATCCTAACATTTATAGAGACTGACGTTTGAGTCCTTGATTATGCAAGAACACATTTATTTTTCTCCTATACTTAGATGGCCATTGTAACCTTTTGTTTATCTTTCTGCATGTCCACACCATCTTGTGATTTTGATAATGGCATGTTAACTGCTGTACTATTTGGTTTACGTCTCGCTGGTGGCTTTTAAACTGTTCATTATTATGTTCTTTGGATGCAAACCATGACTGCACATTGTGGTAGCTGTTTTCTGATTTATTATTCTTTTTTTTTTCTTTTTGTGAGTAGTGTAATAGCTTGCATGATCCAGTTCATCTTTTGTAGCACTAGGAATCACGTAGTTGGTGTTCACATTCCTGGGGTCTGAATTTCATTCTGTGGCTTACATATTGCACTGCAGCTCTCTCTAGATGGTCTCTGCTGGCTTTGAGAGAGAGCGAGAGTTTCAAGAGAAACTCTGTTTTGCCTGGCAATAACATTTGGTGCTTTTTGGAGGAGAATTCATTTACTTCTAAAGTCTGATTGAGCTTTTTGGTCAGAGGAAAAGTTTTTTTGAGCATTTACTATGTTCCAGTTTAACTAATTTAATAGTGAATTTGTTAGCATTTATTCCTCCTGTGCTCTCAAATCACTATTAGCTGGTTTCTTTAATTGATTTTAAATGTGAATTCTTTGTACATCTTGTTCATTTGAGTTAATTTATTAATGCTTCAGATTTATACATTTGGCTTTTTAAAATCAATTAGTTCTGGTTTATTCCTCTTTGACTATAAACAAGGATAGGACCTTAAGGGTTCTGTAAGTGCAGGAAATGTGGGCATGAGATTCACTCTCATGCCACACAGATGTTCAGTCTAAGGCACATCAATAGACTAATAATTTGTAGCAAGTTAGGGTGGTTAACTGGGAAGGCTGTAACAAATTTTTAAGTTTATTGCATTTTGAATCTTCTGCTACATCTAAATCAAGAAAAGGGAAACGTTGTCATATGATGGGGTTGCTGAGATGTTGAGACTTCCCCATGTGGAGTTTACCTCAGAGGATTTAATTTCAGGGGAACCTCAGGTGGTGGTGCTTATTATTCCAGCTCCTTTGTCAAGGAAGAGTCTCTTTTTTCTAAAGACAAGGTATTGCCAAATATTTGTAGAACAGAGCACTTCCTCGTGTGTGTGTATACATTCCTAGAGGTCTCTCTGCAGTCCCTCCCTTTGTTTGGGCATGATGGGGGTGCTTCTTCAGGCATAAATTGAGATGCATCCTACCCCCTTCCTTTTGTAACAGAGTGATGAAAGAACACCTCTTAAAGTCAATACTGTTGGTCTTTACCCTGGCCCTATTTGACTGACGTTTCAGTGCCAATGTTCTTGAAGCCTACTTCTGCCTTGGCTCTGATTTAGTCTTTTGCCTCAGTGCCAGTGCCCCCTTCTGTATTTCTGACCTGGGTACAAAAACCTTTAGCTCTGAGGTTACTAGGGTCTAGGCCACCAGTGATTCTAGGTCTCTACTAGTTTTGACCTAGATGCCCTCGGGCCATTGTCAGTGCTGACCATGTCAATTTTTAGTGCAACACCAAGATCATCCTTTGTGCCGATGCATAGCTGTGTCGAGATTTGGCCTAGTTTCTTTAGTGTTATCCTTTTTGATGCCAACATCAGCAAGTTTACTGGTTCTTTTGGTACTGAGCTTTTAAGTCTGCCTCACAAAGATGAGGTGTAAAAGCAACCCTGAGGGATAGCTGAAATCTATTTAGAATTGGTACCGTCACTGGCTTCACCCCAGGGTGCTCCTCCATCTAATGTTTTTTGTCAACTCATCTTTAATACGGATCAGGAGGGGAGTGTAAAGCTGCCACAGTAAAAGAACTGCAATGTCCATCACAGATTCCTCTTCCTCACCCTCCTGAGTGCATCCAGGAAGACGAGATTTTAAAAAGCTCTTCTCGACCTTGTGGGTATGATCATGTAGTGTGAAAGGAAACCTCTAGACTCGCCCACAGTCTTCCAGCAGACAAAAGGAGTTCTGCCCCAAGACTCCTTGCACAAAACTTTGTAAGACAGATGGCTTTTTCCATCTAATGGTCGGGATCGTTTCTGTATGCTTTCCTACCTTTTTCCTTTGTTAACCAAAGCTGTCCAAAGATCCTGAAGGAGTCTCCAAGGAAAATTTTTGTAACCTACTTTTGACATAGTAGTAATGGTTCTATCTTTTGAGAATGGCCAAAGGTATTTACCCCAAACTTCATCACAGGATGGGAGTACAACACATTGGTTCATTGATCGATTCCATCCTTCAGTTTCTTCAACTCACTGTCTGGATGATGGACTGTTAATACCTTTGACACCTGTTTTCTGAGGGCATACAGCAAGGAATTAATGGAGGCTAAGAAACCTATTGCCAAAACAATCCTATTTGTCTAAGTAGAAAATATTTTCTAGTTGGTGCAGAAACAAGAAACCAGTGTCATTTTAAAGCTGACACCCCTGATTCTGCAGTATTTGTGCGAGTTCCTATCCTCTGGCCTTTTTTCCGCATCCATCAAGCTTTACCTCTTAACCATCTCTGCTTGTCTGCCCCCCTTCTACTCTGCCTCAAGTGAAACTGTTTATTAAAGGGATTTTGCATATTTGTTCGCCTACAAGACCTGTGGCTTCTTCTTGGGATCTTAAACTTGCACTTTTTCCTTTTGAACCTGCTGATGAGGCTGATTCCAAGTTCTTGTCTTGGAAAACCGTTAACCTTGCAGAAGTTGGAGCAGTGATTATCTGAGTTGCAAGCTTTTATGGTGAATTAACCTCCTCTCTCTTTTTTTCACAGAGAATTTTAAATCAATCCTTCATTCCTTTATGCCTAAGTAAGTCGCTAAATTTACATTTAGCCAGGCTATTCATCTCCCTAATGTCTTTCCTCATCACTGTTTCAGAATTCTTTATTTAGGCTATCCTTGACAGGATATAACACAAAGTCTGGTCGTATATCAAAACCTTTATACCTTCCCGGCATTGTATGTCAGACGTATGTACTTACACGCAAGGCATAAGGTACATATGTGATTTACAAACTGGTAATTCTCAGAACTTTGCTGGCGGTCTGAACACTACTAGTGAATTCCATCTGTATGCCTTTCACTGAGCTGGTTCCTTTCTTTCTCTTTTCCTCCTCCAAAGTTTGCTTTCATGTCATCCATGAAGGGGAAATGAGTGTGGGAGGTAGATTCCCCATAAAGACAGACAGACAAGTGCTTTTTTTGTTTAGATACTACTGAGGTCTGTGCTCAGAGGGGTATTTTTTGGCATTTGTAATGAAAACACACTGCAACCTTTTGTCTTCCCATTCTATTTATCTGGAAAACCCGTGTCAAGTTATTGACCCAGGGAACCATGGCTGAGTCCACCTGCCCCAAATTTCAGCTGCCTCTAAATAAAAAAGTTAAAATGTGTACTGAATCTGCTGCTCTCCAGCCTCCACTAAATGTCTATCTCTGGATGAAGAACCCAAGGACCAGCCTTTGCTGGCGCCAGTTCCCTCTGCTGCGACCCAGTTGGCAGACATGGAGCTGCCCACTCACACAATCTGTGAGGCTGTGCGTATGTCTAGTGCAGATGTAGAGGGAGAACTGTGGTGCTGATATTTATATCTGAAGGGCCTAGGGGTATTCCCTAATATTTTAGTCGGGGAGGAGGTGCCTAGTACCCTCACTGAGTTTGCCCAGGGCTCCGAACCTTCTAGATTTGTCAAGGCAAATATTCCTTTAAAAAGGAAACGGAAAACCAAACGTGTCTGCTGCAGCTAAGGATCCTCACAGAGTTGCAGTACTGTACTGAAGGACTGTTTATATGCCCTCATAGCTGTGAAATCCCCACAAGGATGGTCTGTGTATGCTGCTGCATCTTGTTCACCCACCCTGTCTGAGAGACATTGGAATTCTGATTCTGTGATGAGTTGGACTCTGCTAAATAAATCCTTAACATATTCCTTACAAATACTTTCCTTTGGCTTTGGGATCTGAAGAGGTTTCTTTGTCCCTTGACTGTCCTTTTGATGCGTTATCATTTGGGGATGTAGTGTTCCATATAATGGAACACTATGTGGAGTTGTTCCCCAGTATCGGAGGTTCAATTGCTTCTTAAATGGTTAAAATGCTAATTATTATAAATTTGTAGTTTAACTTCCTCTGTTCTTATTCGTCTGTTTGCATGTAAAATGAATTGCTCATCTGTTGTGTAGGCTAAATGTTCGCCTTTTGCAGCAGTACACTGAATACATTTTCAAATAACTTTAATGCTTGTAAACCTAGTATTTCCTATACAGTCAGATGAAACCTTCAGGTCTCTATTCCAGCTTGTTCCTTGGATTGCACTCCTAAACAGATGTGTCTCTCCAGTTGAATTGCATCATTTCCCATTAATTCTCTTTCTCCAGTAACCTCTTTCTTTAACCATCTTTATTTTTTTTTTGTTCCACATGTAGTTGGTAGCTTTTATCTTTTCAACAGTGCAGTGGTAGAGTTGTCGCCTCACAGCAAGATGTTCTCCGGTTTAATTCTTGTCTGTAGTGCCTTCTGTGTGGAATCTGCATGTCCCTGTGTTTGTATGGGGTTTCTCCAGGTACTCCAGTTTCTTCCCATTTTGCAAGGATCTGCATCTGGAGCATTTCTCCACAGGCCTCCGCTGAAAATTGGCTTTGTTCCAAGTCAGACTGTCCCAGTAAACAAATGTTAAATTTATGTGCTACTTTTGCAATATCAGGACTCGCCACCCTACCATTCCAAATCTCTAAATATGGCATGGAATTATAGTATATACTTCAATTTGATGTAGTGTAACTGTGATGCTTTAGATGCGATTTCCAGGTTGTCTTCAGCTGGGTCATTTAGGTGCCATGCCTGGGTCATGATACAAGACCTAATGGAAAACTTTAAGGGACAGGTGTCCCTTTGGATATGGACTTGTTTGAAAAGCTTTTCACAAGATGTTTAATAAGACACTGAAGGGTAAACTGGTAGTTAACAACTAAATAAATAAATCACCCTCCTATTCTCGGGTACAACAGAAGCTACACTTTCAAAACTTAAGCCTATTATATTTAGTCAGTAGAAGGCGAGCAGGATAAAAAGAAAACCCTCAAGCTAGGATAAAGAAAGACTGCACAAAATGGACCATCCGGTCAGTCTGACAACTGAGTCACTCACTTCATCCTCCTTATTCCCTTACATTTTGTCCCCTCTTTCATCTGAATTGCCCTTCCTGAGGTAAGGACTGAACCAATTCGAAGACCTTTGGGTGATTGTGATGTCAAGCATGAAGGAAGGATCAAATTTTTACTCCCAACTAATCTGGTGCCAATGATGGATGAGCTTTGGAGACTGACATTTGGATCTGTTGTATCTGATTTGTTTCCTGAAAATACTGAAAATGAAGATAGGGGAAGTTCCACAATGGCCTGGCCAAATTTCCTCAAGCAGTACAAGTAACACCTCTGGTCTCCCTTAGAGGTTACTAGCCTAGTGGGACTAACCCAGTCCTCAAGGGTTTATTCATCCTCCGATATGTGCTTCCCCTTAACTGTGATGGTAGCTTTTATAATTACATTGGACCTGAAAGATGCGCACTTTCAGGTCTCTGTCTGTTCATGGGAGCCATAAGAAATTTCTACGAGTTAGGCTACATCCTTTTATTACCAATTTTTTCTTGTTCTGCACCTAGGATGTTTGAGGTGTAGCACTGGTGGTCACATTTTTGAGACTCAGTAGTGTGAACATTAACCCCCTCCCCCCATACACACATTTGTATTGTGGCTTTCTTCAGGCCTAGATAGAGCAGGAAATTTTGGATAGCCTGAGGGGTCACCAGAGGATTGTCACGGGGATCTTCGTTTTTCACACAACCTGCTCAAGCTGAGCAATACTTTGGACAGGACAAAGATATTTCTGAGGCATGTCTGAATATAGAAGGGTGCGGTGTTTATCTCCTAAAAGCAAAGGTCAAGTTCCTGGTGAACATTTTCTGTAGTGGAGACTATAGGACAGCCAGGGATGATTTTAGGTTCATAGGAGGTTACTAGGCTAAAGGTCCTAGAGCTCTTACAAGCCTAGCTATACTTCTCCTGTGTTGCCCTAATTGTCCGTGGCTAGGTGAGTGATGTTCCCAGAGGGTAACAGTCTATTGTAGTTAATACTGGATTCTTCTGCCCGCAGAGACATGGGCACCACCCCAGGAGTGAATTTGCAGTCACCCATCCATTGATCTAGGTTGTGTTTTGAAGAGGGTCAGGGAGCGGTTCTCCTTTCATGGTAATTGGAGGCTTGTTCCAGAGAAGCAGCAGTCTCTGGGAGATGTCTTTCTCTCCAGCATGGCCTGTTCATGTTGGAGGCTACGTTAAGATCCGTGGAACAAGTGACCCTCAATCAGTTTGATTTATGAATGTGAGGCATTTCTTTCAGGGCCAGGTCAGAGACTGCCCTGTAAGCAAGGCACAGGTTACGCCTTAGCAACCTGTAGGACACAGAATAGAGTGACAGGACTTTCAGTTTTTCTGCGCAAGACAGTTTTTGTGTACTCTAATTTCTTGGTGAGAAACCTTTGTGTGGTCTCCAGTTGTTGCAGGTGTTTGAGGTACATACAAATGGGACCATTGTTACTCCATTACTGGTCTGATGAGGGCCGAGTATAATGGAATTGTCCACAGCAAACGCACAGAAAAAGTCTAGTTACGTCCAAACGTTTAATAAAAGAATTCCAATAAAACGTAGTTGAAACACGCAGCTTTTGGATGACTCCTTTAGTGTGATACAACCATAGTAAAACACAGTACTATTTAAAAAGTATCACATAACAGCCAACCAACATCACTATCTAATTATATAATCAGTTAATTTATATATGCATATTTAAATAGACATTTATAAAATGGCTATATGATATATAGTATTATATTCAAATATTTTTAAAACGTGTCTGCATTTTTTTCAGAACTGGTTTAATAGAAACAGAATTAATACCTGGACTACTGTCTGCTTGTAGTCTAATAATACAGTTGTATTCTTTGGTTTTTAAGTCATTATTCCTATCTCCCCCTCTTTTGACTAGCATAGCATATGTCGGTAACCCTGAATGAAAAATTTTGCATTTCCAAAATCAATATTATGCTTTGCAATTGCATTTGTAGAAATATTCCTTTTTGTATCGGACCTATGTTCAGTAATCCGTTCACATAGCTTTCCACTAGACTTGCCATCATAAAAACTTGGATATACATCACATGTAGCTAAGTAAACAATGTTGCTAGAATTACAAGTAGCAGTATAATTAAACCAATATTCTTTCTTAGTTTTAGGATGTATGAATTTATTGTTCTTGCATATCACACTGCGTACAGAGCAGTGCATACATGGAAATGTGCCCTTTTTATTTAATTCAATCCCCATTTGTTTTAGTTTGTATTTCCTTATAGCATAACTTATTTTTTAAACTGCTAGAATTTCTATAGGCAAACATTCGATGGGATGGAATAATTAAATCTGGTAGGGCCTGTAAAATAGCACAATTATTGCTACTTATTTCCTGTATACTAGATGTGCAATGGCTATAAGTGGTAGTATATCAGAGGGATTGGGACCATCTTGTGAAGATGAAAAATAGGGCTTAACCTTGTCCTTTCTCCATTCAAGGGCATTTTTCTCTTCTTCCAGTAACAATTCTTCTTCCAGTAACAATTCTAAGTTATAACCTCTTTGTTGGAATTCGCATTTCATGTCATGTAACTGTTTGGTGTTTAGCCTGCTAACTCTACTATGTTGACTCTTGACTTTTCCCCTAAATGTGTGGGTTGGGTGCATACTATTATGTAAATATTTATTTTTGTGAGATTCTTTTTTATAAATCTTTGTAGATATGAAATTTTCTATATTGGTTAGGTGTATATCTAAGAAATGTATTTCACTAACCGAAGTAGTCATTTCAAATTTCAGAAATGTAGTAGTATTTAAATAATTGAAAAATTCATTTAATAGGTCTAACGTACCCCCCCCCCCCCAAATACAAAAAACACACGGTCTACAAAACAGTTATAAAATATGTGAAAATTAAATTCATGTGGACCATTATATAGGTTTTTAGGTGGATACTAGGCTATCTGTCTGAAGGCATTTACAAGCCTAGCCAGAATGTTTGCTTTCGCCACCCCCTTAGATTAGTTCCCTGTACCTCTGTCCAGCAGAGCCACTGAAGTGATCCCCAGGGTAAACTTTGTTTTCCATCCAGTCGTCAAGGATGTTCATTGTGTTACCCTGCTGCAGTCATCACACTTGGGTTATCCTGTCGTCAGGCGGTCCCGCAGTCTGCCTGAATTCCAAAGTCTTGGTCCGGCGTCTGTTGCTGTCGCTTCTTCCCTGACGTCAGTGCACCAGGGGTATATAAGAGGCATCCAATGCCATTTTCTTCAGTCTTTCTTGCTGCGCGGTGCCCGAAGCAGAAGCAGTTCACAAGTGCCGGTCGGCCGACACCTGAGATTTTCTAATCGAATTTCAGTCCGAAGTCTTCAAAGCTATGTACCCCGTTGGGGAACCTTTTCTTGCCTCAGTCCGATGTCAGAAAAAGTTAACAATTGCATTTCTTGTGGGAAGCAAATACCTCATAAGGACTTTCATTCTTATTGTATACCTTGCCTAGGCCCAGACCACGACGTCACTGGTTGTCGGTTTTGTGCTAGGTTCAATAAGCGAACTATAAAGCGACGCTTTGATTTTGCACGACTCTACTTCGGTAGGAAATTTAATTACACTATGTCGTCGGAGCAACCATCTACCGGCGTGCATAAAAAACGCAAAGATAAAGACAGGCAGCCTAGATCCAAGCCAGACTCCGAGGCTTCTGCTGGGCTGGTTGCCGGTTCTCTGGTTTTCAGTGAGGTGCCTACGCAGCCCCTGGCGACCGCAGAATTGGAACCCCAGACCACTTCGGATTCTCAATCAGAGAGTTCTAGGCCGACGCAGCCATTTTCTTTAGGCCCTACTGACGACATTGCAGAAGAACTGTGGAAACACCTTCAGTTTCAGAAGGTGTCTTCGGACAGACTACTCTCCCCATAAAATCTTATGCTAAGCTTAAGACTCCTCTAAAACCAAAAGACTGCACATCAGTCTCCAGTTCAAGGCCCCATGCCTAAGAAACAGATGCTTAAAATGGCTGGAGATTTGATTTCTTTAATCAGGGGTTCCCAACCCCCCCCCCCCCCGACAAAAGGCCTAGACAAGAGGAGGATTATGCCTCCTCTGAAGTGTCTATTTCCTCAGGCTCCTCTGTGGAACAGGATTACTCCTTTTCCCCCTTATGAAGATTCTGATGCTGAAGATTCCATTCCCTCAGCTTCTCCCTCTGAAGACTTTTCCTTTAGGGAAACCTTATAAGATTCAAAATGCTTGTGCTCCAACAGCTGCTTCCTATGCTAGCCAAGGACTCCTGGCTAACCACCCTAGGTTTGAGCTTATCTGCACATCCCCATAAAGAAATTTTGCAGGAAATATCTACATTTCAGGGCAGGCTCTATGCACTGCCAGTTCTCTGCACTTCCCTTTGGCTTATCTACTGCGCCCAGGGTATTCACAAAAAAATGTCTTGCTCCAGCCATTGCTTATTGCAGGCAGAGAAAAATTCAAATTTACCCATACTCGGACGATTGCCTGATTCAGGCAGACAGTCAGGAATTTCTACAGCACCTGATGTTTGTAAAGAGACTCCTAACTTCTCTGGGGTATATCATCAACGAAAAGAAATCGCATCTAATACCAAGCCAACAGATTGTATTCCTGGGAGCAAGCTTGAACACAACTTCCCAGATGGCATTTCTCACACCAGAAAAATAGATTTATTTGACAAACTACTTCAATCTACTGGCCACCCAAACCCAGCTATCTTCAAGAAAAATACTGCAAGCCCTAGGGTTCATGGCCTCTTGCATTCTACTAATTCCATATGCAAAAGTGCATATGAGGAAACTTCACTGGTACTTAAGTCTCTGGTGTCAACATTCTCAGGACCTGGAAACGATGATTCCTATAATTCCTTGCCTAAGGACATAATTCCTTTGGTGGGCAGAGGCCTGCTACCACAACAAGGGACTCCCTTTCACTCAACCCCCTGCCGCCCAAACCCTAACAGATGCATCAGTCTATGCATGGGGATGGCTCACATGGCAGGAAAATGCATTCAAGGCAAATGGAGCCCAAAACAAATGCACCTGCATATCAATCAGAAAGAAATGTTAGATGTACAGAATGCACCGACAGCCTTCAAATACCTTATTCTTTCAGGGCAACTATTGATAAAGACAGAACATCACAGTTATGTGGTACGTAAGCAGGGGTGAACCCATTCCTACCCACTCTGCAGGTTAGTCATGGCTCTGTGAAACACCGCCTTGAGCAATCAAGTGCACCTGCAAGCTCAGTTCCTGCCAGGCAAACTAAATTCACTGGCAGACGACTTAAGCAGAAATCTAATGGACCCACATGAGTGGAAACTGGAACCCAAATCATTCAAGCTTCCCACCAGGCACCAGAGGTGGACCTCTTTGCTTCCCCGCAGAACTATCGATTGAGCAAATATTGCACCAGAACTCCCCACAGCCAAGCATGGAAAGTGGATGCCCTGACCTTTACATGGGAAAATCTCTCAATCTATGCCTCCCCCCCCCCCCCTCTGCCCCTCCTTTCGAAGGTTCTACTAAAGATCAAACGGGACAAGCCAAAGACCATTCTGATTGCACCAGACTGGTCACGCCAGCACTGGTACTCACTTTTGCGCAGTCTGACAGTAGTGCTACCATGGCACCTGCTTCAGATCCCTTCCCTGCTGTGTCCCAGCAGGAGGGCCAGATTTTGCATGCTCTGCTGCAAACCCTGAACCTAGCAGCCTGGCTCATCCACGGAACACTTTACCAGCAACCCTCAGTAAACAGGTGCTGGATGTCATCCTTGAGGCAAGGAGGCCTAGTACTATGAAATCCTATTCAGAAAAGTGGAAAAGATACTGTTCTTGGAGCCATTCTCAGGGAATGGACACAGCCGTGTCCAACTTAACCTCAAATCCTAAATTACCTAACAGAACTGCTCCACAAAGGTCTATCCTTTTCAATTAAGATTCATGCCTCTGCCATCTCAGCTCATTGCATTACTGAGTCACCACTCTTCTCTCACCCTCTGGTCAAACAGTTCCTGAGAGGATCCAGAAATTTAAGTCCCCCCAGAAGAGCTCCCACTCTAGTCTGAGACCTTAACTTTGTACTGGAGAAGCTCACGCTTCCTCCTTTTGAGCCTGCTGCTACAGCAGAGTTAAAATTCCTCTCTTGGGAGACTGCCTTACTTCTAGCAATCACTTCAGCAAGAAGAGTGTCTGAATTGCAGGCCCTTATGGCCGTGGAACCCTTTATTATTTTCCATGTGGACAGGGTTTCCCTCTGGGCTTAACCCATCATTTCTGCCCAAGGTGGTGTCTAGTGTGGCTTTAAACCAATCCATTCATTTGCCACCCTTTTTCCCTAATCCACAGACTAAAGGGGAAAGGATCCTGCACTCCCTGGAAGTGCACAGGCAGCTTAAGTTCTACCTGGACAGGACTAAACCTTTCAGAAATTCTGACCAGCTGCTAGTCAGCTTTGCTACAGGGGCATTGGTTAAGGCCATTTCAAAGCGAACAATTTCTAAATGGGATAGCACACTGCATCTGTTTCGGTTACAAATACCATGGAAAACCTACCACACAGGGGGTCGGAACTCATTCCACTAGAGCTACCTCAACCTCTACAGCATTTCTCAGGGAAGTCCCTACCAGGGACATCCTGGAGTTCTGTACACATCTTCACCAAGCATTACCACTTGCCTATCTTTTCTAAATCCAGAGCTGGATTTGCCACAGCAGTCTTACAAGGCCTACTAGCCAGCCCTAATACTTCTTGACTGCCTCCACCCTTCCTCAGCTTTGGCAATCAACCCAATTGTGTTGACTGCAACAGTGAAACACCTAGAACATAGTACAGTTGTGTACACTTACCATAAATGTAGATGTTGGTGTATTCACTGTTGTAATCCTGGTTACCCTCCCTCCAGCCCCCTGACTTCTCTATACTTTCTACCCATCTTTTTTTTTTTTTTTTTTTTTTTTTTGTCCATATTTTATAACAAGGGTGTTTACTTTTTACTAGGGGTGTTCTACACCATGTAATTCCTTCCTATTTTGGGGGCTCCTGACATCTGGGGCGAGAAACTGATGTAATGGCGTCTTTTGCATATTTAAACCCCCTGACGGCCTGAGGTCATGGAAGAAGCGACCGCATCCAAAACAGAAATCCAAAGACTCTGGTGTTTTGGCCGACTGAGGGCTACCTGCAGGAAGATAAACAAAGTGTGATGACTGCAACAGTGAATACACTCTCTAACATCTACTTTTATGGTAAGTGTACACAACTGTACTTTTCTGCTAGAACCTGTTGGAGCATACCCAACTTTGTCCATCTTATTTATACAGTACTCTGCCAAGAGCACTTGTGAGGAAGCCACCTAATCATCAGTACATACTTTTGCAAGGGATCGCAGGTTGAATATACAGTCCAGAGGCAGTGAAGTTTAGGGCAGGTGGACTGCAGGTTGGTCCTCTGAAGCTCTCTGAGAAAAACTACCTCACTACCAGGAAGGTGGGATGAGCCGAGTTGATTCTTATTGCAGCTATTGTTAAAGGCTCACATGTGTAACACCAGGACTATTAGAACACCATTAGAATGACCAAAAATCTGAATGTAGGTCTCTGTCAAGACCTTCAAGAGAAAAGTCCACTTCAGACTTTGTAGTCTCTCTCTGGGCATTGAGCCTATCCATGACTAGTTAGGGAGTTGAGCACATTGAGGAGATACATTCCTGGCTGCTGTCTTGAAAAGGGGTTCATCCCTGTGGGACGTAGGTGTCCCTCATCTCCTGCTAGGTGAGCCAGAGCTGGCTGTTGTCTGGCCTAATCCTGGAGAGCTGATTCTAGACTCAACTAGCTATTGTGAGGAGATACTTGAAGGTTGGATATTGCCTGCTCATTGTCTGGGGCCCAACAAAGTCCGTTGTGACTTCCTTTTTCCAAGGGTTACAGTTAAAGGTGTAGGGTTCAAACGGCTGTTTAAATGTAGTGGGAATTGGAATCATGAGTACAGGAATTAATTCATTTTTATTGAACATACTCATTTACCATAACTGGGCATGGTGCAGTTATCTTGTATACTTTTGGCCAGCACATTCCCAAGTACTAGATTTCAACCTCTCAACTTTGTGTGCAAGGCTGTCATATGCTCACCCCTGCACAAGACTATTCGTGAGTTTGCCCTTGGGGTTACTAAGGGGCATTGTACTTAACTGTTCTCCATCTGAATCCTGTAGTGAGTGAGGGCTTGGAGGGCCAGTATGTCTGAGATTCAAAAGGATGTAGACTTCTGCTCAACTTATCACCCCACTCTGAAGCTCATGAATTCCTTTCTGGGTGGGTCTGTGACTGGTAATTTTTGTGAAGCACCTAAACTCATTCACCCCGGCAGTGCTTGATTATACTAATTAAGTTCTTTGTGTTTCACTGTTTCAGTCATCACACTTTGGTTATCTGCCTGCAGGTAGCCCTCAGCTGGCCTGAATATCAAAGTCTTGGATCCCTTCGAATGCTGTCCCTTCTTCCATGACGTCAGGTAGTCAGGGGTATAAAACATGCAGCTGACGCCATAATATCAGTATTTTCTTGCCGCGCGGTTCCCGAAGCAGTTCGCAAGTGCTGGTCGGCCGACTCCTGGAACATTTATTTTCGAATTTCAGAACCAAAGTCTTCAAAAAAGCTAATTACTCCATTGGGGATCCTTTTTCTTGCTCTAAACCGATGTCTGTAAAAGTTAACAATTGTATTACCTGTGGAAAGCAAATGCCTCAAAGATTTTCATTCATACTGCATTCCTTGTTTAGGCCCAGACCATGACATCCCTCGCTGTCTGTTTTGTGCCTTATTCAACCCCCGCACTATTAGTCTGTTTATTTTTGCTGCAAATTATTTTGGTACTCTGTTCAACTATCCAGAAATGGCTTCGATAAGCCATCCGACTACCAACATTCTGAAAAATCGTAAAGATAAAGACAGACGGACCGCATTGGTCCAAAGCTGCCGCCGACGCTTCCGTTAAGCTAGTCACCAGTTCACCAGTACTCAGTGAGGTGTTTTCACAACCCATGATACCTGCTACTTCTGATTCGCAGGCCTCTACGGAGACCCATTCGTAGTCCGGTATGCCGCAAGATGCTTCAACCGTGGAACCTGCGAATGTCTCTACCTCGGATGGGTCCGGAGCCGCTGTGCAGGCACCGGCTTCTAAGGGTGTATTCAGGCCTACTGACTTGCATTTCAAACTGACGCCGTCTTCTTCATCAAGGCCTAAAACTCAACCTACGCCTAAAAAACTGATGTCCAGACTGCATGGTCAGACCCTTATGCCTAAAAAAACAAATAAGAATGGCTGAAGACCTTATTACTTTTAATTAGGAGAAGCCAGCCTTCACCCTCCAAGAGACCTAGAACTGATTTTCCTTCTGATTCTTCTGATCAGGATTCTGAAGTTTCCGTTTCTTCTGATTACCAGGATTTGCCCTCATCTACCTATGAGGATTCTCATGCAGAGGACTCTATTCCCTCTGCTTCCCCTCCAGAAGATTTTTCTTTTGGTGAAACCTTGCACACTCTTAGGGAGCATTTCCACTGGGAAAGCCAGGATTACTCTGACTCCAAAAAGATGCTTAGGGAATTCTTACTCCTTCCTCAACACAGGCCTTTAACTATCCCTCTTGTCCTGAACATTGTAGATGATGCCTTCTTGGAATCTAGCCTGGCCCCAGACACTTCACCTCTAGCTCCCAGGAAACCTGATTGGTATTAGAGTACCTGACTCTCTCAAGTTTCCTCTTCAAGAATCCTACTGCAGACCAGGAGACCAGTTCCCAAGGACCTAAAGGCATTAAGGCTACTACTGCCGAAAACCCTACCTCCTCTGATTCCAGGGCCCTGGACTGATGGAGAAGAAGGTATGCACTTCTGCTACTTTCTGTTGGGGCCTTAAACTGCCAGTTTCATATGTTAAAGTATCAGCAGCAGCATATTATGGGACTACTTAAACAGAAATTGATGATTCCTGACTGTGCTGAAAATAAAGATTTACAGGATTTAATGCATTTTGCTGAACAAGTTTGTAAATATACTTTGCAATGTGGTTTTGACTCTCTAGAAGCATCTTGCAGGGCTGCTGTCACTGAGTCTGTTCTTAGAAGGCATGCTTGGCTTAAGGAGCAAAATTTGCCAGATCATGTTAAAGCTAAATTACTGGATGCTCCCTTAAACCAAGACCGCCTGTTTGGTAACAAAGCAGAAAAAGTCCTTTAAAAAGATGGAGGAAAAAGCTAAATCTATGCAAACTGTTAAAGATTTTCTCCAAGTATAGCCTCCCAGATTTAGTAGGCATTGGCCTCCTAAGAATTGATCCTTTCCTGTCTCATCCAGGCCTTCATTCCAAACCCAGGAACAGCAAACCTCCTAGGCTACAGTTGCAAGGTCCTCACACACCTAAGCAGTGGGGGGCTCCCACTACCAAAGCTGGAAGTAGTAAGACACCCCCCTATGGAAAAATGTCACACTGACTTAACCTTAAACCTTCCAAGCCCTGCTCAACTACCTGCTCCCTTAGGGGGAAAGATCGTCCAGCATGCCAAAAAATGGGAACTCATTACCCAGGACAAATGGGTTTTAAATGTAGTTTTCCAAGGATACAGATTACACTTTCACACCTTACCAACCCCAAACAGTTGGCCAGACCTACCCCCAAATCAGTGGGCAGAGGCTCAACAACAGATTCTCTCTCTCCTAAGTATCAGGGCTATTCAACCTGTCCCAATAGAAGAAAGGGGACAAGGTTTTTACTCGAGACTTTTCCTGTTACCCAGAAAAGATCTCTCCTGGCGTCCTATCCTGGTCCTCTTTATTCTAAACACCTTTTTGTTCCAAAATTCAAAATGCTAACACTTCAACAGCTGCTTCCCTATGCCTGGTTAGCAACCTTAGACTTAAAGGAAGCTTACCTGCACATCTCAATAAGGGAATCTTGCCGGAAATACTTATGCTTCAGAGCAGTTCTCTGCACTTCCCTTTGGCTTATCTACTGCGCCCAGGGTATTCACAAAGTGCCTAGCTCCAGTCATTGCATTTTGCAGGCAAAGAAATATTCAAATATACCCATACATGGACGATTGTCTAATTTAGGCAGAAAGCCAGGACATGCTACTAAAACATCTGGCATTTGTAAAGAAGCTACTAACCTCACTGGGGTACACCATAAACGAAAATAAATCTCATCTAGTACCCTGCCAACAAATTGTATTCCTGGGAGCAAGCTTGAACACAACTTCCCGGATGGCTTACCTCACGCCAGAGAAACAAGTTTATTTGACAGCCTACTTCAAACTACTGGCCACAAAGACCCAGCTATCTGCTAGGAAAATCCTGCAAGTCCTGGGGGTTCATGGCCTCTTGCATTCTACTAATTCCATATGCAAGACTGCATATGAGGAAACTACAATGGCATCAACATTCTCAGGATCTGTAATCCATGATTCCCATAATTCCTTGCATAAAGACTGAGTTCCTTTGGTGGGCAGAGGCCTGCTACCACAACAAGGGGCTCCCATTCACACTATCCCCTGCTGTCCAAATCCTAATAGACACATCACACTATGCATGGAGGGCTCACTTGGCAGTGCAGTGCATTCAGGGCAAATGGAGCCAGAGTCAGATGCACCTGCATATCAGTCAAAAATAAATGTTGGCCGTCTGGGAATTCTGTAAGGCTTTCAAGGACCACATTCTTCCAGGGTAATTATTGGTAGAGACAGACAAACAAACACCACTGTTGTGGTACATAAGCAGGGGGGATCTCACTCGTACCATCTCTGCAGACTAGCCATGGCTCTGTGGAAGACTGCCTTGAGCTACCAAGTGCACCTACATGCTCAATTCCTACTTCAAACTACTGGCCACAAAGACCCAGCTATCTGCAAGGAAAATCCTGCAAGTCCTGCCAGAATCTATCCCTTCAGCCTCCCCTCCTGAGGATTTTTCTTTTGGGGAAACTCTGCATACCATGAGGGAGCACTTCCTCTGGGAGAGCCAGGACTATTCAGAATCTAAGAAAAGGCTTATAGATTTTCTTTTACTACCTCAGCACAGGTCTCTTGCTGTTCCTCCTGTTTTAGACATTGTAGATGTATTTTCAGAGTCCGGCCTGCCCCCTGACTCTTTACCCCCTGCACCTGTTAAGCCAGACAGATACTACAGGGTTCCAGACTGGTATAAATTTCTTTATAAAAACCCTGCTGCTTACCCAGACACTATTTCTCAGGGTCCCAAAGGGGTCAAGGCTTCCACTGCAAAAAACTCTAACCCCTCTGATAGGGATTCAGGGGCCCTGGACAGATGGGGGGGAAAAGGTTTACACTTCTGCTACCTTGGCTGTGAGGGCTTTAAATTGTCAATTTCATATGCTTAAATATCAGCAATACTTATTGTCACTGCTTAAACAGAAAATGTTAGCAAATTCTGAATGTGCAGAAAACAAAAATGCAGGATTTATTGCTTGCAACTGAACAAGAGGGAAAGCATACTTTGCAATGTGGTTTTGATTCTCTGGAGACCTCTTGCAGGGCTGCTGTTATGGGTTCTGTCATTAGGCAACATGCTTGGTTAAAGGAACAGAATCTGACTGATCATGTTAAAGCAAAATTATTAGATGCTACATTACAGCATGATACTTTGTTTGGTGTTAAAGCAGAAGAGGTGTTGAAGAAAATGGAGGACAAAGCAAAATCTATGTAGACAGTTAAGGATTTCTTACAAGTACAGCCACCCAGATTTAGCAGGAACTGATCTACAGAGAATTGGTCCTTTCCAGTGTCAGACAGGCCACAAAGAGGCAGATCCCAGCCCCAAGGCTCATACAGGCCTAAACAATGGGGTGCTTCTACCTCCAAAAGCGTAGAAGACAAATCACAGCCATACAGGAAACAGTCCCAATGGCTTTCCTTTGCCAGAACCAAGCACTGAACTTTGGCAGCCCCCTCAGGGCTACAGGTTCCACTTTCACACCCTGCCAAGGGCAAAAGGTATGCCCAACCTGCCTTACAATCAGTGGGCAGAGGCACAAAAACAAGTTTCATCCCTCATGGACATGAGGGCCATTCAGCGAGTACCACGACTAGAAGAGGGACAATGATTTTACTCAAGACTTTTCTTGGTGCCCAGAAAAGACAAAGCCTGGAGGCCAATACTGGACCTGTCTATTCTAAACACATTTCTGCACGTTTCAAAATGTTGACTCTGCAGCAGCTACTGCCCATGCTGGGCAAGAAGGCTTGGCTCGTAACTTTGCACCTAAGAGGCATACCTGCATGTCCCAATCGGACAATCTTGCAGAAGATACCACAGATTCCTACCTGGCTCAATGCACTACCAATTCTCTGCACTACCCTTTGGCTTATCTACTGCGCCCAGGGTCTTCACAAAATGCCTGGCACCAGTAATTGCATTTTGCAGACAAAGAGGAATTCCAATGTATCCTTACTTGGACGACTGCCTTATTCAAGCAGAGAACAAAGGCATTCTACTAAAGCATCTGGAGTTTGTAAAAAGATTACTAGTTTGCCTAGGGTACACAGTAAACGAAAAGAAATCAAAACTAGTACCCTCTTAAGAGATAATATTCCTGGGTGCAAGCTTAAATACAACTGCCCAGATGGCTTATCTCATGCCAGACAGACAAAGGCAACTGACTTCTTACTTCAAAATGTTGGCAACAAAGACCCAGTTATCTGCAAGAAAAATTCTACAGGCTTTTGGCTTCATGGCATCCTGCATTCTGCTAATTCCATATGCCAGACTGCATATGAGGAAACTACAATGGTATCTATAAAGTGTTTGGACTCAACATTGCCACAGCCTGGGAATATCAATTACCCTCATTCCCTGCCTGCAACAGTTTCGATGGTGGGCACAGGCCTGTCACCACAATAAGGGACAGCCATTCAGTTTACCCACAGCCAGGCAGATGCTAACAACGGTTGCACCAGATTATGCCTGGGGGGCCCACATGGCAGGAAAATGTATTCAGCGCAAATGGCCCGCAAGCCAGAGGCATCTTCATATCAATCAAAAAGAGATGCTAGCTGTTCAGAATGCCCTGACAGCTTTCAAAAATCTACTTCATCCAGGACAACTACTGATAAAGATGGACAATACTACAGTCATGTGGTACATAAGCAGGGGGTGCACATTCCTATCCCCCCTCTGCAGACAAGCTACGACTTTGTGGGACACAGCATTGACTTATCAAGTTCACCTGCAAGCACAATTCCTGCCAAGAAAAAATTAAATACTCTGGCAGACGAACTAAGCAGAAACCTCATGGATCCCCACGAGTGGAAACTGGATCCACAAGTCTTCAGCATGATAACAAGGAAATGGGGATGCCCAGACATAGATCTATTTGCTTCCCCTCACAACTGCAGAGATTCTGCACAAGGACTTATCACAAGCAAGCATGGAAAGTGGATGCCCTATCCTTCAGCTGGAAAAACCTAACAGTATATGCCTTTCCTCCACTACCTCTCCTCCGCAAGGTACTCCTAAAGGTCAGACAAGAGAAGCCAAAAATGATACTGATTGCCCCCAGACTGGCCACGCCCGCACTGGTACCCAATCCTAAAGAACTTGTCACAAGATCCAGCCTGGACATTGCCTCAAACTTCACTTACTGACCCAACAAAACAATCAGATCCTGCACCGCCAGCTCAGGACTTTAAATCTGGCAGCATGGCGGATAATGTAGCCATTCACAACACTCCTCTCTCCAAAGCTGTAATGGTTGTTATTTTGGAGGCCAGGAGGCCCAGTACCAGAAAATCTTATGCAGAAAAATGGAAGAGATTCTGTGCTTGGAACCAGAAACAAGGAATTGACACATTTGTACCAAATATTCCTCAGATTTTACAATACCTAACCGAGATGCTGGACAAAGGCCTATCCTTTCCATCAGTTAAGATTCATGCCTCTGCCATTTCAGCCCATTACAATACGGAACCACCTATCTTTTCTCATCCTTTAATAAGGCAGTACCTCAGAGGGGCCAAAAACATAAGACCTCCAAGGAGAGCACCAGTACCTGCATGGGACCTCAATTATGTATTGGAAAAACTCACACTGCCTCCTTTTGAGCCAGCCTCAACAGCTGATACAAAATTCTTATCCTGGAAAACAGCTCTGCTCCTAGGAATAACCTCTGCAAGACTAGTCTGGGAGTTTCAGACACTCGTGGCTGTGGAACCTTTTATCAGTTTCCATCCAGACAGGGTTTCTCTGAGGACGAACCCTACATTTATGCCTAAGGTGATGTCCAGTGTGGCCCTTAACCAAACCATTCACTTGCCTACCTTTTATCCAAACCCACAGAACAAGGGTGAGAGATTTCTGCATTCTTTGGACATACACAGACAGCTACGCTTCTACTTGGACAGAACTAAAGCTTTCAGAAAGACTGAGCAACATTTAGTGGCATATGCTGCAGGATCACAAGGAAAGGCTATCTCAAAACAGACTATTTCAAAATGGATAGGCCATTGCATTCGATGTTATGTGATCCTATCTCGCCTACATTCTGACTGATGGGTTCGGAGTCGATCCCTCTGCTCCGACTCGGCACGCTTATGCCAAAGAGCGAAGTCTCTTATTGGCTGAGCTTACTATATCCCAGGATGCACCACTACCAGTCCTCCAGATCTCGTTTGCCGCTAACTAGCAAAGACGTGGTCTCGAGCTGGCTGAGCTAAGTAGTGTTTTTCACTAACTTTTTCTGTCAGGAATTTTCTATTTCTATTTTTTTGTGAAAAATTTGTGTGATTGTGTGTTTGTTCTGACTAGAGGCCCCCCTTGACCTCAAGGGCCTTTCCCTGTCAGTAAATTTAATTTCAAATCCTTAGGGGTTCTAGGATCCCCTTTAGTTTTTTTCTGTAGTTGTCGGACTGTCAACCTTAATCGGCAACCGTGAGCTAATCATTGTAGTGACAGTCAATTTATAAAAAAAAAAAAAAAAAAAAAAAAGTGTGTTTTTTCTGTGTTACTGAATTTGTTGCTATAATGTCTCAGGCTCCTAGGCCTTCGGGCTTTAAGAAGTGCACTAAGTGCAGCTTTAAAATGTCAATCACAGATGACCACTCTCTCTGTGTTTATTGTTTGGGCGCTAAACATTTGCAGGAGTCCTGCAGCGTGTGTCACGCGTTTTCCTCGAGGGTCCTCCAAGAGAGGAAAAATAAACTTATTTTGAAAGGCCTTATAAAACCCTCTTTTGAAGAAGCATTAGCGTCCTCTCCTTCTCCTGCTAAAAAGAAAAGGGCGTCTGCTCCGACCAGTCCGTCGGACCCGACCGACAAAAGACATAGGCAGGTTTCTCCTTCGGCTCCACGGACTTGAGCCGGGCGAACGGTCTGCCTCGATGCCTCAGTCTCGACTCCTCTGGGTTCGAGCCGGGCTGGGGCATCGAGGCGGTCACCTTCATCGGCTCCACTGATCTCGGAGCCGATGAAGGTTCTCCGCCAGACACTTCCTCCTCGGCCAAGTCCTCTTCGCACCGATGGAAATTGGCTTGTGCTCTCCTTCGGCGCCGATAGTTAGAGTCGCCGAGCCGGTCCCCTAGTCCCTTGGAGCCGTTGGAGAGACCTACTCGAACCCGCTCTCCTCCAGGTCATCGAGGATGTCAGATTCGGACATAGACAGGGTGCTCCAAAGACTGTTCCAGTCCCCAGTCTTTCAAAAATTTGTTTCGGCTCCAACCCAATTGGCTTCGGAGCTGATAGCCCACCCATTGCCATTCCTCCTCCGACCGCTTCGCTCCGGAGCAGGTGCTGATGGAGCCAGTGGAGATCCTAGGGTCTGCTCCAACCCTTGCTCCAACCCTGGCCTTCGGGTCCGAGTTTAGCACACTGACTTCTTCGGCCGGACCCGGGGGTGACGTTTCGGGACCTATGCTGTCGGTTCGAGCCTCCCTCTCGGTGCTTCGCCGCGGGACTTCCGTCTGCTATCATGGCTCGGGACCGGACACTCCCAGGATTCTGGGGTCCGGCTTTCAGAGCTATGAGGAGTGCCTTGGCCAAGTCTTCTTGCCATCTCTACGCTTTACCGGCACCTTCCCTGGGCATGGAGACTGGGTCTTTGGCAGTTCCCCTGTCTCTAGGCAGCGGAGCCCCAGGGCCTGAGGTTACCCCCACTGGGGGTTGCCCCCCTCCTGAGGGTTCTTCGGAGTTGTCTTCGGAAGAGCCCCCAAGGAAGAGATCGTGCAAGAGGAAGCACGTGGACTCCCCCGATGAGTCTCTTACATCGGACACTGATCTTGATGATGCGGAGGGGTCCCCAAAGTCGTCCTCGGAAGATGTCTCATTTGCAGACATTCTAGAAATCCTTAAGCAACGAGGCGGCTGGACTTCCAAACCCCCCTCCGTTGATGAGTCAGTGTTTCTCAAGGCCTTCGGGGCTCAGCCCTCCGCCTCCTGGGTGTCTCCGCCTTGACGAGCTCCTGGATTTGGTTTGTCGGAGGGCGTGGGAACACCCAGATACTGTGGAACCAGTGCCTTCTTGCCCTAACAAATTTTTGTCTGCCCCACCCGAGAAGGAGTTCTTGACGAAAGGCGTGGCTGTAGATGCCATGGTGGTGGCATCTGCTACCCAGCAGGACGTGGCAGAGGCTTCAACGTCCGTCCATCCTCCTAATAAGGAGTCTAGGAGCATGGACCGGTACGGGAAGCGCACCCTGACTTCAGCGGCCTTTACTCTGAGGTCCCTGAATTATTTGGCACATTTCAACAGACTACAGAGGGATCTGGTCAAGGAGCTCTCAGACTCCCTCTCAGGTAACCTACCTGAGCAGCTAGCCCAGTCGGTTAGCTCTCAGTTGGCTATCCTTACCTCGATTTCTAACTCGTCCATGAGGCTCATTTCATATGCGCGAAGGCGGGCAGAGTGGCAGGCACAGGCGTGGCTCTACGGAGACAAGCCTGGCTCAGTTTGTGTCATTTCACGGAGGCCTTCAAGTCTTCCTTTGCCGACGCTCCCTTTGATGGGTCCTCTTTGTTTGGACCCAAGGTAAAAGACACTCTTACCCGCTGTGAGCAGGAGGGAAAGACTTTATCTGCCGTAGGAGCACGTTATTCCACTCCCTTTCGGCCTTATCCCAAGGCTAAAAGAGGAGGGAAGATGTGGTTCCACAAATCACAAAAATTCTTTCCCCAACAGCAGGAAGATTCCCCTTCCAGAGGCAGAGGATGGGGAAATTATTCTGGGAGACGCCGTCCCAGAGGCGGCAGAGGCCCCCGCAACAATGGAGACCGCGAGTCCTTTTGTGGCTCTTCAGCCTCCCACACTCCATGAGGGATTGCCCAGCTGTGCTGCTCCGGAGCCAGTCGGGTGCCGTTTTGCCAAGCACCTAAAAGCCTGGGAGTCTATTACTCAGGACAGATGGGTGCTTCGGATTATTGCTGGAGGTTACACCATTCCCTTCACACACTCACCCCCACCGTCCAAAAAAATCCCGGACCCACCACCCAGTCAAAGGGAAATTGCAGCCGTAGAAGCTTCAAAGCTGCTGGAAAAAGGAGTCATCCAACCGGTCCCCAAAGACCAGATCGGATCTGAAAACTACTCAAGGTTCTTTTTAGTGCCAAAAAAGACAGGGGACCTGAGACCCATATTGGATCTCAGCAAACTAAACCAGTCCGTCATGAAGTCCAAATTCCAAATGGTCACCTTACAATCCATTCTCCCATTGTTGGAGAAAGATGTTTGGATGTGCTCCATAGACCTCAAGGATGCCTATTATCACATACCGATACATCAGGCGTCCAGGAGGTTTCTGCGCTTCAGTCTGGGAGACAGTCATTTCCAATTTTGTGCTCTGCCCTTTGGTCTCACCACAGCCCCCAGGGTGTTCACCAAGTGTTTGGCAGTAGTGACTGCTCACCTGAGGAGTCTCGGATTCCAAGTGTTTCCCTATCTGGACGACTGGCTCCTGATTGCCACCACCAGGCATCTACTACTAGAGAACCTACAAGCCACCATCTCCCTGGGTGCTTCCCTGGGAATTACATTCAACTGGTCAAAGTCTGTCTTGCTGCCTTCTCAGCGCATAAGATTCATAGGAGCAGAGATAGACTCAAAATTGATGCGAATCTTCCTTCCTACCGAAAGGATACAAACATTACAAGGTCAAGTCCGAGCCCTGCTTCTAAGATCCAAAGCCCCAGCCAGGTTGGTCCTGCAACTTTTAGGTTCAATGTCTGCCACGGTTCTCCTAGTTCCTCTGACAAGATTGCACATGAGAATTCTTCAGTGGCTGTTATCGACACAATGGTCCTTTCAGGATCTCCCCCTCAATCATCACATACTGATTACAGAAACGCAAACGGGACCTCCGCTGGTGGCTTCTGCCATCCAATCTGAATCGGGGAAGACCTTTTGTTATGCCCCCTCCGGTAGCCACCTTGACGACGGATGCCTCCCAGACAGGGTGGGGGGGCATTGTCTGGGCAGGTCAGTTCAGGGTTCTTGGCTTCCAAACGAAACCTTTCTCCATATCAATGTGTTGGAAATGAGGGCTGTACTTCTGTCCCTACAAGCCCTCCACAACTTTCTCCCTCAAGGCATTATCGCTATCCACACAGACAACATGTCGGTGGCCTGGTATCTAAACAAACAAGGAGGGACTAGATCTTACCCCCTTTGCAGAGAGGCCATGAGGGTGTGGGAATGGGCAGTGGCTACCAACCGCTTCCTGGTAGCGACCCACATTCCAGGAAAATCCAATGTATTGGCAGACAGACTGAGCAGGACTATTCTTTCTCCTCACAAGTGGTCCCTGAACGAAGCTGTAGCAGCTCAGATTTTCAAAAGATGGGGGATTCCGTGCTGCGACCTGTTTGCAACACCACAAAACACGAAGTGCAAAAGGTTCTTTTCCTTGACCCCGCGTCAAGGGGAAGTAGCTACGGATGCTCTAGTCCAACCTTGGCCAACAGGACTGCTTTACGCTTTCTCTCCGGTTCCACTCCTTCCCAAAGTCATCCAGAAAGCTTCCCAATTGGGGTCCACAATGATTCTAATTGCTCCGTACTGGCCTCGTCAGGTATGGTTCCCCTACCTACAGAAATATGCTCTGGACGGTCCCTGGTTTTTGGATCTAACTCCGGACCTTCTGATTCATCAGTCGGGACAACAGCACCAGTCCCTTCACACTTTGAAATTAGCAGCTTGGCTCCTCCACTTCCGACCTTAGTCAGAAATCACACCTTGGACCCTGAAGTTATTCGCATTTTATCTTCAGCCCACAAACCCACCACTAAGAAATTGTATCACAGTAAGTGGAAGAGGTTTGCTATCTGGGCTCAACTCAGAGGCTTAGACCCTATTACTGCCCCAATACCAGACGTCTTGAAATTTATCCTTGTTTAATCAAGGATCTTCAGTCTCTACTATTAAGGTCCAACTAGCAGCTATCTCCAAATTTCACGAATCCATAGACCCACCTTTGATGAGTAGCAGATTATGTAAAACTTTCATGAAAGGCGCTGTGCTTTTAAGACCCCCAGTTTTTCATCCTGCGCCTCCGTGGGATCTTGATTTGGTACTTAGTGCCTTAACATCTTCCCCTTTTGAACCGGCTGCTACATGTGAGTTGAAATACCTGTCTTGGAAAACTGCCTTCTTAATTGCAATTACCTCTGCAAGAAGAGTTTCAGAACTTCAAGCCCTATCTATCAAACCACCGTACTTGATTTTTCACAAGGATAGAGTATCACTTAGGCCTAATCCATCTTTTGTTCCAAAAGTTTGTTCTAATCTCTGTCTCCAACAATCTCTAGAGCTACCAGTTTTCTTTCCAAAATTTTCAAACAAAGCGGAATACACCTTGCATAAGTTGGATGTTCACAGGCAATTGCGCTTCTATCTAGACAGGACTCAACAGATTCAAAACAGACCAATTGTTTGTGTCCTTTTCAGATAATAAACTGGGTAAAACCATCACTAAAGCTACTATTGCCAAATGGATTAGAGATTGCATAACTCAGGCTTATTCCTCTTCAAATAAGCAACTTACAACATCCGTCAAAGCTCATTCTACTAGAGCTATGGCTACCTCTATTGCATTTCATTCCAAGCTCGCTATTTCTGAGATTTGTGCTGCGGCTACTTGGTCCAACCCGCACACTTTCATTTCCCACTATAAATTGGATGTGGCATCTAAAGGGCGAGCATCATTTGGTTCCACGGTACTCAGGAGTGTTTTCCAGTGAGCCACCCAGGATTCGGTGCTAGGACGCTGTCCCATCAGTCAGAATGTAGGCGAGATAGGATCACATAACATCTTTTAGTTATGTACTCACCATAACTTCAGATGTTTGGGATCCATCTCGCCTACATTCCTAATACCCACCCTCCTTCCCCCTGCCTTGGAGATCAGAAGAGATTGAACGGTTTGAGTTCTACTGTTTTTATCTTGTTTCATCTGGCGATGTTATATAAGCAGTGCATGCGTGTGTGCATGTATGCGGACAAACTAGATCTGGGGGACTGGTAGTGGTGCATCCTGGGATATAGTAAGCTCGGCCAATAAGAGACTTCGCTCTTTGGCATAAGCGTGCCGAGTCGGAGCCGAGGGATCGGCTCCGAACCCATCAGTCAGAATGTAGGCGAGATGGATCCCAAACATCTGAAGTTATGACGAGTACATAACTAAAAGTTTGTGCCACTCGCAGCATGGCAAATCAGTGCCTAAGGGCATTGGGCCACATTCAACCAGAGCAGCAGCCACTTCAGCAGCCTTCCTCAGAGGAGTACCAACCAAAGGCATCTTAGAGGCTGCAACTTGGAGTTCAGTGCACACTTTTACAAAGCACTACCACTTGCCTCTCTACTCTAAATCCAGAGCAGGCTTTGCCACTGCAGTTCTGCAGGGCCTCTTAGCCTCTCCTAATCCTATTTAGCCCAGCCACCCATCCTAGTCTTTGGGATTCAACCCAAGAGTAATGACTGCAACAGTGAAACACTATGAGCATAGTACAGTTGTGTACCTACCATAAATGTAGATGTTAGAGTGTATTCACTGTTGCAGTCCAGGTTACCCTCCCTCCATCCCCCTTTCTTTTGCTGGGTCTTATCTGCACTTCTCTATTCCATACAACCTATGTGGTGTATTTGCTTGTAGATGAAGGAAATGCTTTACTTTAGTGCATGCATGTTTATTGGCATAATTTATTTAGCCTACCCTTTTGGGGGCACCTGACATCTGGGGCAAGAAAAACTGAAAAAAATGGCGTCTGCTGCATCTTTTATACTCCTGGCGCACTGACGTCAGGAAAGAGGCGACAGCAACTGACGACGGACCAAGACTTTGGAATTCAGGCTGACTGCTGGTAGCCTGCCAGCAGGATAACCCAAGAGTAATTACTGCAACAGTGAATACACTCTAACATCTACATTTATGGTAGGTACACAACTGTACTTTGTGTACTCTTACCATAAATGTAGATGTTAGTGTATTCACTGTTGCAGTCATTACATTTGGGTTATCTGCTTGCAGTAGCCCTCAGTCGGCCTGATTAACAAAGTTGTGGGTTCTGCGTCGGTTGCTGTCCCTTCTTTCGTGACGTCTCGTCGTCAGGGGTATAAAACATGCAGCCTACACCATTACACCAGTCTTTCTTGCTGTGCGATTCCCGAAGCAGAAGCAGTTCTCAAGTTCTGCTCAGCAGACTCCTGAAATTTTCGTTTTCGAGTTTCAGAATCAAAGTCTTCAACTAAAGCAAAGTACCCATTTGGGGAAACATTTTCTTGCTCCTTACCGATGTCAGTAAAAGTTAATAATTGTATTTCTTGTGGAAAGCAAATACCTCACAAAGTTTTTCATTCGTACTGTATTCCTTGCGTAGGCCCTGACCACGACGTACCTTGCTGTCAGTTTTGTGCCTTATTTAATTAATGCACTAGCCGTCTAAATATTTTTGCTTCTAAATATTTCGGTTCAATTATCCAGGAATGTAGTCTGTTAGCCATCCGACTACCGGAATTCCGAAAAAGCGCAAAGATAAGAGAGACAGACCGCCAAGGTCCAAAGCTGCCAACGATGCTTCTAAACCAGTCGCCAGTTAGCCGGTACTCTGGCGCTTTTGCAGCCCCGATACCCGCTACTTCTGATTCGCAGGCCTCTACTGAGACCCATTCGGAGTCCGGTATGCCGCGAGATGCTTCAGCTTTGGAACATGCGGATGTCTTTACCTTGGATGGGTCCGGAGCCACTGTGCAGGCATCGGCTTCTGAGGGTATTTTCAGGCCTACGGACTTGCATATTAAACTGACGCCTCCTCCTTCTTTAAAGCCTAAACCTCTAACCATACCCAAGAAACAGACGTCCAGGCCTGCATGCACAGGCATCTATACCTAAAAAAACAAATAAGAATGGCTGAAGATCTAATAACTCTAATCAGGGGTAGCCAACCCCGCCTTTCTAAGAAGCCTAGGACTGAAGTGATGTATGAATCTTCTGACCAGGATTCTGTTTTTTCTGATACTTTTGATTATCTGTATTTGCCCTTATCTACTTATGAGGATTCTGATCCAGAGGACTCTATTCCCCCTGCTTCCCCTCCAGAGGATTTTTCTTTAGGGGAAACCTTACATACTCTAAGGGAGCATTTCCACTGGGAAAGCCAGGAATTTTCTGGTTCAAAAAAGAGGCTTGGGGATTTCTTACTCCTACCTCCGCATAGGCCTTTTAGCCATTCCTCCTGTACTAGACATTGTTGATTATGCTTTTTCGGAATCTAGTTTGGCCCCTGATTCCTTGCCTCCTGCTCCCAGAATACCAGACAGATTCTACAGAGGTCCTGAGTCACGCAAGTTTCTTTTTAAAAATCCTATTGCGGATCCAGAGACTATTTCACAGGGGCCCAAGTGCATTAAGGCTTCTATTGCTAAGAATCCTACCCCTTCTGATAGAGATTCCAAGGTGCTGGATAGATGGGGTAAGAAGGTTTACACTTCTGCAACCTTGGCCGTTAGGGCTTTAAACTGCCAGTTTCATATGTTAAAGTATCAGCAGCATGTTATTGGATTGCTTAAACAGAAGTTGGTGTTGATTCCGGACTGTGTGGAAAATAAAGAATTACAGGATTTAATGCATTCTGCTGAACAAGTTGGAAAACATACTTTGCAATGTGGTTTTGATTCATTAGAGGCCTCTTGCAGGGCCACCGTTACTGGGTCTGTGCTCAGAAGGCATGCTTGGTTTAAGGCGCAATCTTTGCCTGATTCATGTTAAAGCTAAATTGTTGGATGCTCCCTTAAATCAGGACCGCCTATTTGGCAACAAAGCTGAGGAAGTTCTTAAGATCGAAGATGAAGCTAAATCTATGCAAACTGTTAAAGATTTCGTACAAGTTCAGCCTCCTAGATTTAGTAGGCACTAGCCTTCTAAGAATTGATCCTTTCCAGCCCCTTCCAGGTCTTCTCAATCCAAACCCAGACATAGCAAAAACCCCAGGTTTCAGTCCCAGGGGGCACACAGGACTAAGCAGTGAGGGGCCTCCACTTCTAAATCTGGGAGTAATAAGACTCCCTCCTATGGTAAACTGTCGCAGTGACTTCCTTTTAAAATTTCCAAGCACTTAACAACTGGCTGCCTCTTTGGGGGGAAAGATTGCTCTTCATGCAAGGAACTGGGAGCAAATTACCCAGGACAAATGGGTTTTAAATAGTGTCCCAGGGACCAACACCAAGCATGTGGCCAGACCTACCTCCAAATCAATGGGCAGAGGCCCAAAAACAAGTACCTTCTCTCAAACATGGGGCTATTCAGCTGGTACCAGAAGTGGAAAAGGGACAAGGATTCTACTCTACGCTTCCTGGTACCATGGCGTCCTATCCTGGACCTGTTTATTCTAAGCACCTTTCTGGAGATTCCAAAATTCAAGATGTTGACTCTTCAACAATTACTTCCTATGCTAGCAAAGATGCCTGATTGGCAACACTAGATTTAAAAGAAGCATACCTGCACATCCCAATCAGGGAGTCTTGCAGAAGATACCTACGCTTCCAAGCAGCCTACACACACTATCAGTTCTGTGCACTGCCCTTTGGCTTATCTACTGCGCCCAGGGTATTCACAAAGTGCCTAGCTCCACTTATTGCATTTTGCAGGCAAAGAAATATTCAAATAGGTCCATACCTGGACGATTGTCTAATTCAGGCAGAAAGCCAGGACATGCTTTTGAATCGTCTGGCATTTGTACAAAGGCTTCTAACTTGTTTGGGATACACCATAAACGAAAAGAAATCACACCTGGTACCCTGTCAGCAAATTATATTCCTGGGAGCAAGCTTGAATACAACTTCCCAGATGGCCTACCTCACGCCAGAGAAACAAATTCATTTGACAACCTGCTTCAAACAAGTGGCCACAAATACCATACTTTCTGCAAGACAAATACTGCAAGCCTTGGGGTTCATGGCCTCCTGCATTCTTCTAATTCCATATGCAAGACTGCATATGAGGAAATTACAGTGGTATCTAAAAAACCTATGGTGTCAACATTCTCAGGATCTAGAAGCAATGATTCCTATCGTACCTTGCCTACGCCTAGAGTTCCTTTGGTGGGGAGAGGACTACCTTTCACACCACCCCCTGCCTCCCAAACTTTTTAAAACAGACGCTTCAGACTATGCATGGGGGGCTCACCTGGCAGGGAAGTGCATTCAGGGCAAATAGAACCCAAGTCAAATGCACCTGCATATCCATCAAAAAGAAATGTCAGATGTACAGAATGCTCTGACAGCCTTCAAGGACCACATTCTTCCAGGACAACTAATGGTAAAGATGGACAACACCACTGTTATGTGGTACATAAGCAGGGGGGCACACTTTCTTACCCCCTCTGCAGACTAGCCATGGCATTGTGGAACACAGCCTTGAGCTACCAAGTGCACCTACAAGCTCAATTCCTGCCAGGAAAGTTAAATACGCTGGCAGACGAACTAAGCAGAAACCTCATGGAGCCACACAAGTGGAAACTGGAACCAAGGATTTTCAACATGACAAGCAAATGGGGGAGCCCAGATATAGACCTGTTTGCCTCTTCCCCAGAACTATCAATTGGACAAATTTTGCACAAGGACTCCCCACAAACAAGCCTGGAAAGTGGATGCTCTGTCCTTCAGGTGGAAAAACCTTTCAGTCTATGCCTCCCCCCTGCCTCTGCTCTATGAAATATCAAACCGGACAAGCCAAGGATGATTTTGGTTGCTCCAGACTGGCAACGCCATCACTGGGTACCCCCTCCTGCACACTGTGACTGTTATCCCCATGGCACCTGCCTCAAGAGTTCTTCCCTGTTGTCTCAGCAGGAGAACTGAATTCTGCACCCTCAGCTTCTAACACTGAAGCTTGCAGCCTGGCTAATTACATAATCTCTCCTTTACCATCCCTCAGTAAACCTGTGATGGATATCCTTTGAGGCAAGAAGGCCTAGCAGTAGAAAATCCTATGCTGAAAAATGGAAAAGATTCTGTGCCTGGAAACGGGGATGAACACAGCAGTGCCCAATTTACCTCCGATTTTACAATACTTAACTGAGATGCTTCACAAGGGCCTGTCCTTTTCCTCCATTAAAATCCACGCCTCAGACATTTCAGCTCATTATAACACAGAACCCCCCCCTCCTCCCATCCACTGCTCAAGCAGTTCCTCAGAGGGGCTAACAATTTAAGACCACCCAGGAGAGCTCCAACCCCAGCCTGGGACCTTAACTTTGTTCTGGAGAAACTCCCTCTACCTCTTTTCAAACCAGCTGCTACAGCAGCCCTAAAATTTCTTTCTTGGAAAACGGCTTTCCTTTTAGCAATCACTTCAGCTAGAAGGGTATCTAAATTACAGGCCCTTATAGGTTCATAGGTTCATAGGTTCATACTAGGCTATCTGTCCAAGGGCATTTATAAGCCTAGCCCATAGTTATGTGGCTTTCGCCACCCCTTTAGTTTGAATAAAAACTATGCCTATCATTTTTCTGTGCCTCTGTCAAGCAGTGACACTGAAGTAATCCCTGGGGTATATCTGCGATCTCCCATCCATTGGTCAAGATTCCTCTTGAACAAGGCCAGCGAGGTGCTCTGCCTCACATGTACCGGGATTTTGTTCCACAGCATAGGGAGTCTCTGGGTGATGAATCTGTCCCTCCAGCACGTTCTATTTATTACCGTGTCAAGGTTTAAGTCTCCCGCCCTTGTGGTTCTGAGGGATCTAGATTTTTTGAGGCGAAGCATATTCATCAAATCTGGGTTTGACATGGCCTTATATGTCAGGCACAGGTCACCTCTGAGCAAGCGGTATGAGACTGAATAAAGCTGGAGTTCTTTCAGTCGGGCAGCATAAGACATATTTTTGAGACCCTTTATCCTTTTGGTGAGGAACTTTTGGGGCCTTTCAAGCTGCATCAGGTGTCTGGTCAGATACATTCCGAATGGGGCATTGTACTCAATCATAGGTCTAATGAGTGATGAGTACAGGGGGACGATGACCTCCCTTGATCTAGATGTGAATCCCTTCATGATCAGGTGGGCGATATAGAAGGTTTTCCTAACTACTTTAGCAACATGAGTGTCAAACGAAGACTACTGTCAACTTGGGTCCCCAGATCCCTGATGACTTTTCTGTGCTCAGTGGATTGTCACCTATATGGTAGCTAGGGGTAACCTTGTTTTTCCAAGGGTATGACTATGCATTTTTGGCGTTTAACTTCAGGCCATGGCTCTGGCACCAGTTATCCGTTTCTGTGAGGCCCTTCTGGAGGATATCTGTGTCAGATGTGTTTTCGACTATGGCCCAGTTTGCAGTCATCTGCAAACTTTGTCAGCCATAACCCTCCTGTGTTTGCTTGTACTTCAGAAAAGTAGATGCCGAACAAGAGTGGACCCAGGACTGAGCCCTGTGGGACACCACTTGTGACAGGCTTTGAGTCTGACATGGCTCCAGCAACTCTGACCCTGTGGGTTCTGTCGCTTAGCCAGTTTGCAACCCATCTTGTGATGTATGGGTTTACATTCAAGCTGATGAGTTTTTCGATGATACCTGAGTGGGGTATTGTGTCAAGGCCTTTGCCAGGTCGAGGTAGGCTGTATGGACTGCCTTTCCTCATCAATGGCCTTGGTGACTGTCTCGAAAAAAGTCAACCAAGTTTAAGAGGCAGGATCTGCCTTTGACAAAGCCAAACTGGGTTGGATCCAAAGTCTGCAAGTTCCCTATGTCTTTATTTATGAGTTCCATTATGATCCTCTCCATGGCTTTGCAGATAAGGCTTGTCAAGCTAATGGGCGGTAATTTCCAGGGTCTGTGGAGGCACCGCCTTATGAAGTGGGACCACAGTCGCGTGCGCCACTCCTTGGGTAATGATCCTGAGGTGAGGCTAAGATTAAACAGCTGTCCTAACTGTGGGTTTAATTCCTCGTTGAGTTCATGAAGCACACAGGGGACACCATCCGTCCCATGGATGCTGTGTTTTTGCCTTAGTGAGGGCAGTTCTCACCTGGGCGTTGGAGATGTTTGGGGCTACAATCCTCTGGAATAGATATCTCTCCTTTGGGGAGGGGAGAAGTTTGCACTGAACCTGTCAGCCAGTATGTTAGCAATGTGTGTAGGTTCAGTAATTTTCACATCATTTTGAACTAATTCTGAGCATATCTGGGAGTTTCCTCCTAGGTTTCTAACATAGCTAAAGAAGGCCTTATGATTGTCTTTAGAGTCCTTGGCGATTTTTCTCTCAAAATATGCCTTGGATGATTTTATGAGAGCTCTTAGTTTTTTACTTATAATGATCAAAGGTGTCTTACCTTTCAAGGATTTTGCTCTATCTTGTAGTAGCTTCCTCCTTTTGTTGTAGAGCTTGTTTATGGCTGGGGTCCACCAGACTGGACGCTTGCCTTTGGTACAGAGAGTCTTAGTTTTGTTTGGGATTGCCTGATCCATGCAGTCCTGTAGGTGCTGGTAGAAGGCATTTGTAAGTGATTCAGCGGTTTGAGTAATGTTTACCACTGGCTCAGGGGCCTTAAAGGAGACCACACTAGTTTTTAGAAGTGTGAAATCGGCTTTTGAGAAGTTTTTCACTGTGGTCTCTTTTGTTTCAGCTGGGCGCGGGATGAGGACCTCCAGCGAGATTAGTTTATGATCTGATCTCACCAGTGAGGGGTATACTTCCGGTGTTGAACATTTTGATCCCATGTTCGTGATGATGAGATCAAGTATGTTTTCACCTCTTGTGGGGATGGTGACTAGTTGTTCCATGGCATTTGAGTTTATGAACTCCAGGAATCTTTGGGTTAGAGTGTTCGGGCTTGAGTAGTGTTCCCAGTCTATATTAGGGTAGTTGAAGTCACCTAGTATGATGGTGTTTGGAGATACATTTATCCCCTCCAATGTTTTCAGGAAGGCCATGTGAGGTTCCTGAGTTTGAGAGGGTGGCTTGTAACATGCTACAAATTGCAGAGCAGTCTTGCCTATGGTTAATTGCACCTGGATGGTCTCCGATGCATCGTGCGTTGCCACCAACCTTGAGGTGTGGGTGTCCTTTATGAATATGGACACCCCTCCTTTCTTGGTGTTGTCCGGATTTTGGGGCGGAACGTATGATATGAGGTGAAACCTGTTAGTGCTGGGGTGCTCTCAGGAGCCTTGAACCAGGTTTCTGTCACAGCACAGACATCGATGTTCTCCATATTGAGAAGGGCCTCGAGTGCGTGCATCTTGAGATTGAGACTTCTGGCATTGAGCAGCATTACCCTTAGTTTTTTCCTTTTGGTGTTCTAGGGTGGTAGGTTTAGAATTTGAGCCTTGCCTAAAAAGGCACTATGGGGTGGCAAGAGCCTTTGCCAATATCCGAAGCCCAGGGTGACAGGTGCAAGCCGTCCCTTGCGAAGCAGCGTGGCTTGTCCAGCATGTCATCCCAGGCAGACAGACATTGGATCCCCTTTGAATGACACCAGAATTTAAGCCAATTATTAAAGCTGATCATCTTATCACTGTATTGTGGCATCATTCTAGGTGAAGGTAGGATACTGCTCAAGGTCAGGGTCATACCTGCCTGGGCTACATAATCAGAGAGCTCCTCGACGTCCCTTTTCATGTAGTCCAAGGAGGTACGTCTCAGGTCGTTGACACCAGCGTGGACAATGACTGAGTCGTACTTGTACCTGCTGTTGAGAGACCTGAGTGCTTGCGTTGTGGCGGATTCTAGCGCCCGACAGGCAGCTTACTGTGACCTTCTCCTTACTCAGTCTGGTGAGCGGGACGTCAGTGTGCCTGACTATGGAATCACCAATGACAAGTGCGTCTGGCATTTTGTTTGGCCTTAAGGGCTGTGACTGTTTGACACTCTGACTGTGTGGTCTACGTGTTGCATGTGTTGGGTCGTGAGGTGGTAGCAGTGGAACCTTTCATCTTTCATGCGGACAGGGTGTCCCTCAGAACTAATTCCTCCATGCCCAAGGTGGTATTCATTGTGGCTCTTAATCAGTCCATTCATTTGCCAACCTTCTTTCCCAATCCACAGAACAAGGGGGAACGGATTCTGCATTCATTGGATGTACAGACAACTTAAATTTGACTTAAATAGGACAAAATCTCAAAGAAATTATGAACAACTACTGGTGGCATTTGCTGCAGGGGTAGAGGGAAAGGCTATTTCAAAGCAGACTATTTCCAAATGGATAAGCCATTGTATTTGTGTCTGCTATATGCACCATGGTAAAACTATCCCCCAGGGCATCAGATCTCATTCCACCAGGGCTGCATCTACTTCTACAGCTTTTCTCAGAGGTTCCTACCAGAGACATTCTAGAAGCTGCTACCTGGAGCTCAGTTCATACGTTCACTAAACATTACCATTTACCTCTCCTCTCTTTAAATCCAGAGCTAGCTTTGCCACTGTTGTCCTGCAGGGCCTTATAGCTGGTCATAATGCTGTAGAATTTCTTCCACCCTACCATAGCTTTGGGAATCTACCCAAATGTAATGACTGCAACAGTGAAGCACGAAGAACATAATTCAGTTGTGTAAACTTAACATAAATGTAGATGTTGGAGTGTATTCACTGTTGCAGTCCTGGTTATCCTCTCTCCAGTCCCCTATTTTTCTCTGACTATATCTGTACTTTCTTTCACTATGCTTATAAGCCCTTTTGGTGTATTTGCTTTTGGGAATGGAGGTATATTTTTTGTGTGTTTAATTTTATTTGCTCCCCATTTGGGGGGCACCTGACATCTGGGGCAAGATAAACTGATATTATGGTGTTGGCCGCATGTTTTATACCCCTGACGTCATGGAAGAAGGGACGGCACCCGACGCAGGACCCAAGACTTTGTTAATCAGGCCGACTGAGGGCAACCTGCCAGCAGATTACCCAAATGTAATGACTGCAACAGTGAATGCACCCTAACACATCTACATTTATGGTAAGTGTACACAACTGTACTTTCTCTGCACTGCCCTTTGGCTTATCTACTGCGTCCAGGGTATTCACAAAGTGCCTAGCCCCAGTTATTGCATTTTGTAGATAAAGAAATATTCAAATATACCCATACCTGGATGATTGTCTAATTCAGGCAGAAAGCTAGGACATACTTTTGAATTATCTGGCCTTTGTACATGCTGACTTGTCTGGGGTACACCATAATCAAAAAGAAATCACACCTGGTACCCTGTCAACAAATTATATTCCTGGGAGCAAGCTTGAATACAACTTCACAGATGGCTTTCTTCACGCCAGAGAAACAGATTCATTTGACAACCTACTTCAGACAGGTGGCCACAAAAACCCTGCTATCTGCAAGGCAAATTCTGCAAGCCTTGGGGTTCATGGCCTCCTGTATTCTTTTAATTCCCTATGCAAGACTGCATATGAGGAAACTTCAATGGTATCTAAAAAGCATGTGGTGTCAACACACTCAGGATCAAGAAGCAATGATTCCTATCATACCTTGCCTACGCCTAGAGTTCCTTAAAACAAGGGATTACCTTTCACACTCTCCCCCCCCCTGCCCAAACCCTAACAGACGCATCAGACTATGCATGGGGCCTCACCTGGCAAGGAAGTGCATCAGGGCAAATGGAGCCGAAGTCAAATGCACCTGCATATCGATCAAAAAGAAATGTTAGCTGTACAGAATGCTCTGACGGTCTTCAAGGATCACCTTCTTCCAGGACAACTAATGGTAAAAACTGACAACTCCACTGTTATGTGGTACATCAGCAGGGGGCACACATTCTTACCTCCTCTGCAGACTAGCCATGGCATTATGGAACGCAGCCTTGAGCTACCAAGTGAATGTGCATGCTCAATTCCTGCCAGGAAGACTAAGTACACTGGTAGACTAAGCATAAACCTCATGGACCCACACAATGGTAACTGGGACAAAGGATTTTCAACATGTTGACAAGCAAATGGGGGAGTCCAAATATAGACCTGTTTGCCTTCCCCCCAGAACTATCAATTGGAAAAATTTTGCACAAGGATTCCTTACAAACAAGCTTGGAAAGTGGATGCTCTGTCCTTCAGCTGGAAAAACATATCAGTTTATGCCTTTCTTCCTCTACTTCTGCTCTCCAAAGTACTACTAAAGATCAAACCGGACAAGCCAAGGACGATTTTGATTGCACCAGACTGGTCATGCCAAAACTGGTACCCCCTCTTGCGCAGTGTCACAGTTGGCTTCATGGCACCTGCCTCAGACACCTACCCTGTTGTCTCAGCGGGAGAACCAGATTCTGCACCCACCACTTCAAACACTGAACCTAGCAGCCTGGCTAATTACCTAATCTCTCCTTTACCATCCCTCAGTAAACCAGTGATGAATATCATTTTAAAGGCAAGGAGACCTAGTACTAGGAAATCTTATTCTGCGAAATAGAATTTCTGTGCCTGGAACCAGTCTCAAGGGATGAGCACAGCAGTGCCCAATTTACCTCTGATTTTACAATACTTAACTGAGATGCTTTCACAAGGGCTTGTTGTTTTCCTCCATCAAAATTCACGCCTCTCCCATTTCAGCTCATTATAACACAGAAGCTCTCCTCTTCTCATGCCCACTGCTCAAGTAGTTCCTCAGAGGGGCCAAAAACTTAAGGCCACCAAGAAGAGCTCCAACTCCAGCCTGGGACCTTAACTTTGTCTTGGAGAAACTCACTCTTCCTCCTTTCGAGCCAGCTGCTATTGCAGATTTAAAATTTCTTTCTTGGAAAACCGCATTCCTTTAACAATCACTTCAGCAAGAAGGGCATCTGAATTACTGGCCCTTATGGCAGTGGAGCCTTTCATCATCTTTCATGCGGACAGGGTGTCCCTCAGAACCAATCCCTCCTTCATGCCCAAGGTGATATCCAATGTGGCTGTTAGTCCATTCATTTGCCAACCTTCTTTCCTAATCCACAGAACAAAGGGGAACGGATCCTGCACTCCTTGGATGTGCGCAGGCAACCTAGATTCTACTTGGACAGGACTAAACCTCAAAGGAAATCTGAACAACTGATGGTGGCATTTGCTGCAGGGAAAGAGGAGAAGGCTATTTCAAAGCAAACCATTTCTAAATGGATAGTCTATTGCATTCATTTCTGCTATAAGCATCATGGAAAACCTATCCCACAGGGCATCAGACCCCACTCTACCAGGGCTGCATCTACCTCTACAGCCTTTCTCAGAGGTGTCCCTACCAGGGACATCCTAGAAGTTGCTACCTGGAGTTCTGTACATACTTTCACCAAGCATTATCATTTACCAATTTTCTCTAAATCCAGAGCTGGCTTTGCCACTGCAGTCTTGCAGAGCCTTATAGCTGATCCTAATGCTACTTACATTCCTCTCCCAACCTTAGCTTTGGGAGTCTACCCAAATGTAATGACTGCAACAGTGAAACATGAAGAACATAGTACAGTTGTGTACACTTGCCATAAATGTCGATGTTAGAGTGTATTCATTGTTGCAGTCCTGGTTACCCTCCCGCCCCCAACTTCTTTTGGCTATACCTCTACTTTCCTTTTCTATGCTTAAAAGCTTTTTGGTGTATTTGCTTTTTTGTTGGAGGTATATCCCTGTATATTTATATATTTAATTGCTACCCATTAGGGGGACACCTGGGGCAAGAAAAACTGATGTAATGGCGTCAGCTGCATGTTTTATACTCCTGATGACCTGACGTCATGGAAGAAGGGACAGCATCCAACGCAGGGCTCCAAGACTTTGATATTCATTCCGGCTGAGGGCTACCTGCAGACAGATGACCCAAATTAAATGACTGCAACAGTGAATACACTCTGACATCTACATTTATGGTAAGTGTACACAACTGTACTATGTCTCTACCTTGGATGGGTCTGGAGCCGCTGTGTAGGCACTAGCTTCTGAGGGTGTATTCAGACCTTCCGATGTTCGTTTTAAACAGACTACTTTGTTAATGACTAAAACTACCAAATTTCTTGAGACCCAGAGTTTGCATTACGCCTAGGAAACTGACAACCAAAGCGCATTCTCAAGCTCCCATGTCACAGAAACAAATGCTTAGAATGGCTGAAGACCTTATTACTTTAATTAGGGGAAGCCAGCCTTCCCCCTCTAAAAGACAGAATTGATTTTTCCTTCTGTTTCTACAGGCCATGACTCCAATGACTCTGATCCTTCAGATTACCGGCACATACCCTTATCTATCTATGAGGACTCAGATGCAGGGGATTCCATTCCCTCTTTTGGTGAAGCCTTGCATACCCTAATAGAGCATTTTCGCTGAGAATGCCAGGACTACCCACAGTCCAAAAAGAGATTCAGGGAATTTTTTAGACTTGCCTCAGCCTGGGCCTCTAGCTATACCCCCTGTCTTGGATATTGTAGATGTCTTCATGGAATCCAGTCTTAACCCTGATACTTTACCACCAGCTCCTAGAATTCCTGACTGGTACTACAGAGTGTATGACTCTCAAATTTCTCTCTCAAAATCCCACTGCAGATCCAGAGACCATTTCCAAGGGACCTAAAGGTATTAAGGCTACTACAACCAAAAATCCTACCCCTTCAGACAGGGATTCTATGGCTTTAGACGGGGTAAGAAGGTATATACCTCTGCAACTCTTGCCATCAGGGCTTTAAATTGCCAGTTTAACATGTTGAAGTACCAGCAGCATGTTATGGAACTAATTAAACAAAAAATGTTGTTGATTCCCGATTGTGCAGAAAATAGACTTACAAGAGTTAATGCATTCGGCAAACCAAGTTGGTAAGCATACTTTGCAGTGTGGTTTTCATGCCTTAGAAGCATCTTTCAGGGCTGCTGTAAATCTGTCTGATCTGAGAAGGGATTCTTGGAAGGAACAAATCTTGCCAGACCATGTCAAAGCAAAATTACCAGATGCTCCATTAAACCAAGAATGTTTGTTTGGCTCAAAAGCAGAAGTTCTTAAAAAGATGGAGGAAAAAGCTAAATCTATGCAAACTGTTACAGATTTCTTACAGGTATAGCCACCTTGTTTCAGTAGGCATTGGGCTTCAAAAAATTGGTCCTTTCCAGTCTTTCCCAGACTGTCTTAGTCCAAACCCAGGGGCAACAGACCACAAAGACTATAGTCTCAGGTATGCACAGATCTAAACAATGGAGTGCTACCTCCTCAAAAACAGGGAGTGGTAAGCCACCCCCTTATGGAAAAGTCCACAATGACTTGTCTTTCATCCTTCCCAGCCATGCCCAAGTACTTGCATCCCTAGAATGAAAACTCGCCCTGCATGCAAAAAACGGAGTATTTTACCCAGGACCGATGGGCCTTAAACGTTTGCATCCCAGGGATGCAGATTCTACTTCCACTCACTGCCACCCCCAAACGGATTTCAGGACCTTCCTCCAATACAGTGTGCAAAGGCCCAAAAGCAAGTACTTTCTCTTCTCAGTATCACTGCCCTTCAACCTGTTCCAGCAGTGCAAAGTGGACAGGGTTTCTACTCCAGACTAATGTCCTTCAAGGATGCATCTGCAGTCCTAACATATGGGTTGTCCTGCCTCAGGCAGCCCTTCGGTCGGCCGGATTCCAAAGTCTGGGTCTGGCCTCGGCTGATGTCGCACTTCACCCGACGTCATAGCTGCTGTTTATTGGGTATAAAGTCATCAGCCGACGCCATTTTCCTCAGTCTTTCTTGCCGCGTGGTGCCCGAAGCAGAAGCTGTTCGCAAGTGCCGGTTGGTCAGATCCAGAGATTTCTACTACCGAAGACTTCTAAAAAGCTAAGTACCCCGTTGGGGACTCTTTCTTGCCTCAGCCGATGTCAGACAAAGTAATTGTTTAACTTGTGGGAAACAAATACCTCATAAGGATTTCCACTCTTACTGCCTTCCTTGCTTAGGCCCAGACCACGACGTATCAGCTTGTCTAGCCTGTGCCTCCTTCAACCGACGGACACTTAGACGTCGGTCGGAGTTTGCAGAGGAGTTTTTTGGTCCCGCTTTTGCATACAAAATGCCGTCTGAGACTCTGACTACTCAATTGGCTAAAAAGCGCAAGGAAAAGGACCGACATTCGCGGCCCACGGTTTCGGCTGAAACCACGGTTAGGCCAACCGCGAATGTCTCTGTTTCGGCTGAAACCAAGCCCCCGGTTCTTCCTTCGGCCGAAAGCATGCTTCCGATAGCTGAGGCCTCACAGAGCATGGCTGAATCTGCTACTGAATTTACTGCTACAGAAGCAGGCACCCAGGATTTGTCAGACACTGTTCCTTTAGACATATCTACCCCTGCACGTGGGGCTGCTAGACCCCCTGCATCCATGTCTATCGAGGCTTTTGCCAGGGCTAAAGCAGCTAAATCTTCTAAGGCCTTGCCTGCCAAAACTCCTTCACATAGGCCTACCTCTAGTTCCCAAATACTCAGCCTGGCTGAGTATCTCATTTCTTTGATCAGAGGATCCCAACCTCACCCAGACAGGGCCTCTCAGCCCCCTCCAGACAAGAGGCCTAGGACTGAACCTCCGGAACCTGTCTCTACAGATTATTCCTCGGATGACTCGGACAATTCAGCCCTTCACGAAGGCCCATATTCTCCTTATGAGGATTCTGATGCAGAAGACTCCATTCCTTCTGCTTCTCCTCCTGAAGAATTTTCCTTTGGGGAAACATTGCATGCTATGAGGGAACACTTCCAATGGCAGGGCCAGGATTTTTCAGATTCAAGGAAAAGGCTAAGGACTTTTTTACACTTACCACAGCATAGGCCTTTAGCCATTCCGCCAGTATTAACAGTTGTTGATGATGCATATAATGATGCCTGTACTGCTCCTGATTCTCTTCCTCCGGCCCCTGCCAAGCCAGACAGATATTACAGGGTCCCGGACACACTACCATTTGTATAAGGCTCCTGTTGCAGACCCTGAAACCATTTCACAAGGCCCTAAAGGTGTGGCAGCTGCCTCTGCCAAAAACCCTCTTCCCTCTGAAAGGGAATCTAGAGCATTAGAGAGATGGGGTAAAAAGGTTTATACTTCTGCTACTCTTTCGGCCAGGGCCTTGAACTGTCAATTTCACATGATTCAGTACCAGGAATTTTTGTTAGACCAGCTAAATAAAAAACTGTCTTCTCCTGAACCTTTAGACCGCAAGTCCCTTCAGGATTTGGTACATAACTCTCAGCAGGTCAGTAACCATTTCTTAAAATGTGGCTATGATGCACTGGTGGCTTCCTTTAGATCAGCTATGACTGGAACAGTGATTCGAAGACATGCCTGGTTAAAAGAACAATCCTTACCAGACCATGTTAAGTCAAAACTCCTAGATGCTCCCATGGAGAAACAAAGTTTGTTTGGCTCCCTGCACAGGAGGTTCTAAAGAAGGTGGAAGAAAAAGCAAAATCTGTCCAAACAGTCAAGGATTTCTTACAGGTCCAACCTCCGAGGTTTAGCAGAAATTGGCCTTCGAAGAATTGGTCCTTTCCAGACAACTCCAGAGCGCAGAGAGGCAGAAATAGACGCCCAAGAGGCAGAGGTCAATTTAGGGGTGCCTACAGGGGACATCAGTGGCAACCTACCAACCAGAGAAGTACTGCCACAGAATCAACTACGACCACTTCCACAGGGCAGACACAATGACTTGGCTCTAAGTCCGCCTTCCAGGGAACAACTGGAAGCACCCTTGGGCGGAAAACTAGCCTTATTCTCCGACAACTGGCATTTACATTACAGGAGACAAATGGACTTTACAAACAATAGACAAGGGCTACAGGTTTCACTTCCACACTCTACCAAAAAAGAGAGGAATGCCAAACCTACCACCAAGCCAAAAAACAGACGCTCTAAGACAAATCAACAACTTACTAAGGATGAGAGCTATAGAAGAGGTGCCACCTATGGAACAAGGCCAAGGATTTTACTCCAGGCTTTTCCTTGTACCAAGAAAAGAAAATCAATGGAGACCAATTCTAGACTTGTCCGCACTGAACACATACCTCATTGTTCCAAAATTCAAAATGCTGACCCTCCAGCAACTTCTTCCCATGCTGGGCAAGGAGTCTTGGCTGGTGACTCTAGATCTCAAGGAGGCATACCTGCACGTCCCTATACGACCAGATTGCAGAAGACACCTCAGATTTCTTGCAGGATCAGAACATTATCAATTCTCAGCATTGCCTTTTGGCTTATCTACTGCACCCAGAGTATTCACAAAATGCCTGGCATCGGTAATTGCTCATTGCAGACTTCAGGGAATACAAATTTACCCATACCTGGACGACTGCCTAATACAAGCGGACAACAAGGCAAAGTTAAAAGATTTGGAAAATGTCATACAACTGTTGCAAGCCTTGGGATACAGTCAACATGCAAAAGTCAAGACTAGTACCATCCCAAAGGATAACATTCTTGGGTGCAGAACTAGATACATCAACTCAGATGGCTTTTCTCACAGAAGAAAAACAAAAGCTTTTCTCACAGAAGAAAAACAAAAGCAACTACCAGTCTACTTCATGACATTAACACAAACTCAGCTTACTGCAAGGAAAGTCCTGCAAGCCCTGGGCTACATGGCATCCTGCATAATATTGGTTCCGCATGCCCGGCTGCATATGAGAAAGCTACAATGGTACCTAAGGAATGTATGGTCTCAACACAAGCACAGTCTAGAAGCCCAGATTCCAATAATTCCATGCCTGAAGCAAGAATTCCTGTGGTGGGCTCAGGCCTGTCAGTTTAACAGAGGCTTGCCTTTCCAGAAACCTCATCCAAGCCAGACCATCACCACGGACGCCTCAGACCTAGGATGGGGGGCACACATGGTGGATAAGTGTATACAAGGCCTATGGACCCAAGACCAGCTGAATCTACACACAAATCTAAAGGAGATGCTGGCAGTGAAACATGCGATCCAGGCATTCAGACCACTCCTTCAACAGGGTCATCTGCTGATAAGGACGGACAATACCACAGTCATGTGGTACATCAACAAACAGGGAGGTACACATTCATATCCTCTATGCCGGATGGCAATGGACCTGTGGAATGTGGCCCTGAACCTCAACATTCAACTTCAGGCCAGATTTGTACCAGGAAAAGAAAATTCTCTAGCAGACACTAAGCAGAACTACCACGGATGCTCACGAATGGATGCTGCATCCAGATATCTTCAAAGCCATAACAAAGAAATGGGGACTACCACAGATAGACCTGTTTGCCTCCCCACACAATCACCAATTGAAGAAATTCTGCACAAGAGCATACCACCCACTTGCTTGGAGGGTGGACTCCCTTTCCTTCAGCTGGAAAAACCTGACAGCATATGCATTTCCACCTCTTCCCTTGATGTACAAAGTTCTACTGAAGATCAGAGAGGATCAGCCAAGGGTAATTCTGATAGCTTCAGACTGGCCGAGGCAACATTGGTACCCGCTACTGAGAAGCATGTCTCGGACACGCGCATGGCCTCTACCTCTATGTCCCTTACTACTAACACAGGACAACTACAAGATCCTACATCCAAACTTGAAAACACTGCAGCTAGCTGCTTGGAATATTGCATAAAACAAAATAACCCAGGTTTATCTCAGAGGGTTAAGGACATTATCCTGGAGGCGCACAGACCCTCCACAAGGAAGGCTTATTCAGCCAAGTGGAAAAGATACCTCATTTGGCGTGCAGCAAAGGAGAAAATGTCTCATTGGCAAACATAGCACACATCCTGGAATATTTAGCAGAGCTATTCCACAATGGCCTGTCTTACTCCTCCATTAAGATTCATGCATCAGCAATTTCTGCAGAATACAACATGGATCCTCCTGTCTTCTCTCATCCTCTACTCAGGCAGTTCTTGAGAGGAATCAAAAATGTAAAACCTCCAAGGAAACCACCTTTACCTATATGGGATCTCAACTTTGTGCTGGAAAAGTTAACACTTCCCCCTTTTGAACCAGCAGCAACAGCAGAATTACAATTCTTGTCTTGGAAAACTGCTTTCCTGCTAGCAATTACTTCAGCAAGAAGAGTATCCGAGTTACAGGCATTAATGGCAGTACAACCCTTCCTTATCTTCCATCAGGACAGAGTCTCTCTGAGAACTAACCCTACCTTTATGCCAAAAGTGGTCTCCAGAGTATCATTGAACCAAGCGATTCATTTACCTACATTCTTCCCCAACCCACAGAACAGGGGGGAAAGACTGCTACATACCTTGGATGTGCACAGACAATTAAGCTACTATCTGGACAGAACTAAGACCAGCAGAAAAACTGACCAGCTTCTGGTAGCATATGCAACAGGAATGCAAGGAAAAGCAATTTCAAAACAGACCATCTCAAAATGGATAGGAAATTGCATTCTATTTTGCTACTCTTTTCATGGAAAGACAACTCCTGATATCAGACCTCATTCTACAAGAGCTACAGCCACCACTACAGCTTTCCTACGAGGAGTGGCTACCAAAGACATTTTAGAAGCTGCTACTTGGAGCTCCGTGCATACATTTGCCAAGCATTATAATCTTCCCTTATACTCTAGATCCCGAGCAGGTTTTGCAACTGCTGTTTTGCAAGGGATCTTAACTACACCATCTTTATCTTAGTGCCTCCTCCCCCAGTTTGGCTATGGTATTCTACCCATATGTTAGGACTGCAGATGCATCCTTGAAGGACATAGTACAGTTTTGTACCTACCATAAATGTAGATGTCCGATAGGTATGCATCTGCAGTCAGGATTACCCACCCTCCTTCCCCTCTGTGGTATTCCTAGGGTATTTACCCCTCTCTTAGCTAGCTGGGGGAATCTATTATGGTGTATTTGTTTGTATATATGTACATATATGTATATACTTTTATATTGTTTGCTCTCTACTGTTTGGAATTATTTGCATTTATCCAAATTTAGCCTTCCTAGAGGGCACCTGGCATCTGGGGCAAGAAACACGGAGGAAAATGGCGTCTGCTGATGCCTTTATACCCAATAAACAGCAGCTATGACATCGGGTGAAGTGCGACATCAGCCGAGGCCAGACCCAGACTTTGGAATCCGGCCGACCGAAGGGCTGCCTGAGGCAGGACAAACCCATATGTTAGGACTGCAGATGCGTACCTGTCGGACATCTACATTTATGGTAGGTACAAAACTGTACATGTTCTTCATCTCACATTGCTGCAGTCCTTACATATGGGTAGTCCGCTGTCCTCGGTCGGCCCGAATACCAAAGTATTAGGCTGACGTCGGTCAGGGCGCTTAAAACTGACATCAGGACGTCAGGGTACAAAAGCGCATGACCGACGTCATATCCCCAGTCTTTTTTGCCGCATGGTCCGATGCAGAAGCAGCGTTGCAAGTGCCGTTTGGCGTTCTGAAACTTTTCGAGTTCGGAGTTTCAGACCGAATCCAAGTTGGCTAAGTACCCCGTTGGGGATTATTTTGTTTTTTTCTTGCCTCAGTGTATTACCGGATGTCAGAAAAAGTGAATAATTGTATTTCTTGTGGGAAACAGATACCGCATAGGGATTATCATTCTTTGTGCATTCCTTGTTTGGGGCCTGAGCACGACTTAGTCGGGTGTCGCTTTTGTGCTAGGTTCAATAAGCGCACTATTAAGCGAAGGTTAGATTGTGCTAGGCTGTTCTTCGGTAAGCGGTGCAATTATAATATGCCGTCGGATTCTCGCCGCTTCCAAGAAGCGCAAAGACAAAACAGTTAAACCCAGGCAAGATGAGTCGTCCGTTCCGGACGCCGGTTCTTTAGAGGCTTCAGTGGAACCGGTGGGTCCGACGGAGTCTTCTCTGGAGTCTCAGGGGGAGACTTTGATTTTGCAGGATGTGGCCTCTCTTGAGGCAGGTCAGGCTGAAGGGGCTTCTCAGGTTACTGTACTCCCCTCCCTTCCCAGGGTGGTTAGGCCCTCTCCTTCCGTTTCCAAGGCTTCTCCCAGAGGCAGGCCAGGTTTAGCTTCTGTTGGTGTCACTCCTAGTTCAGCAGGGTCTGTGCCTAAGAAGCACATGCTTAAAATGGCAGAAGATTTGATTACTCTGATTAGAGGTTCTTTGCCCCCTCCTGAGCCAGAGTTGGGAAGTTTTGAACAGGCTTCGGATGTTTCAGAGTCTTCGGCTGAAGACTTGCAGGAGTACTCTCCTTATTCTGATTCTGATGCGGAAGATTCCACTCCTTCTGCTTCTCCTCCAGAGGATTTTTCTTTTTCAGAGACACTTCATTCTATGAGGGAACATTTTAAGTGGGAAGGTCAGGACTTCACTGATTCACAGAAAAGGCTTAGGGAATTTTTGCTTTTACCTCAACATAGGCCCTTAGCTATACCCCCTGTTCTGGATGTGGTGCAAGATGTGTTTTCAGAGGCTTCACTTAATCCTGATTCTCTGCCTCCTGCGCCTGTTAAACCGGATAGGTATTACAGGGTGCCTGAGGCTCATAAATATCTTTATAAGAGTCCTAGGGCGGACCCAGAAACTATTAGTCAGGGACCTAAGGGTGTCAGGGCCTCTGTTGTAAAAAATCCGGTTCCTCTAGATAAAGAGGCCAGAGCTTTGGATAGATGGGGAAAGAAGGTCTATACATCTTCTACCTTAGCAATGAGGGCTTTGAATTGCCAGTTTCATATGTTGAAATATCAAAACTTTCTTCTTTCTCAATTGAAATCTAAGGTGGATGCTCTGGCAGAAGGCATTGAGTGTAAAGAATTACAAGATTTGGTGCATGTCTCTGAACAGGTGGGTAAGCATTCTTTACAATGTGGTTTTGATGCTGTGCAGGCCTCGTCTAGGGTGGCTGCCACTGGTTCAGTTCTTCGCAGGCACGCCTGGCTGAAGGATCAGAATTTATCTGACCATGTTAAGACAAGGATTTTGGATGCTCCTTTGCAGTCTGAAGTGTTGTTTGGTCCACCTGTGGAATCAGTCTTGAAGAAAATGGAAGACAAGGCTAAGTCTATGCAGACTGTTAAAGATTTTTTGCAAGTTCAGCCTCCGAAGTTTAGTAGGAATTGGCCTGCTAAGGGGTGGACGTATCCTTCTTATGATTCTCAGTCTAGGGGTAGATCTAGACGTGGTAGGGGCAGAGCTCAGAGTTCCTTCAGACCTAGAACAGGGAGTTCACCTGCACAATCTTCGAGTGAGGGTAGGGGCCAGTCCTTTCGTAAACAGGCCCAATGACCTACTTTTTCAACTGCCAGATCCCTCTTGCCTGGCAGCACCTTTGGGAGGACGGTTGGCACTCTTCAAGGAAAATTGGATTTTAATTACCCAAGACAAATGGGTACTGGATATCATACACCGAGGTTACAAGTTTTATTTCCATACCTTGCCTCCTTTCAAAGGCATGCCAGACGTTCCTCCTCAGCAAAGACTAGAGGCTCACAACCAAATTTCTCTACTACTTCAAATAGGAGCTATACAACCGGTCCCTCTGCCAGAAGTGGGCCTAGGATTTTATTCTCGCCTGTTTCTAGTACCAAAGAAAGGGAACACGTGGAGACCAATTTTGGATTTATCTATCCTCAAAACATATCTGGACATTCCCAAGTTCAAAATGTTGACGTTACAACAGCTTTTACCTCTGCTGGGCAAAGATCACTGGATGGTGACTCTGGATCTCAAGGAGGCTTACCTTCATGTTCCTATCAGGCCCAGTTGCAGGAAGTATCTGCGTTTTCAAGCTGGGACTTTTCATTATCAGTTCTCTGCATTGCCCTTTGGCTTATCTACTGCGCCCAGAGTGTCCACGAAGGTTCTGGCTCCAGTGGTAGCTTTCTTCAGGCTAAGAGGAATACAAATCTATCCTTATTTGGACGATTGCCTGATTCTGGCTCAAGGAAAGGACGAACTTCTTCATCATTTACAGTATGTGATGGCATTAAGATGCCTAGGGTATTCTGTGAACGAAATAAAGTCCAGTCTAGTACCCTCTCAGGACATGTGCTTTCTGGGTGTGAGACTGAATACAGCATCCCAGATGGCCTTTTTGACCCCGGACAAACAAAAGAATCTTTCTCTATTTCCATCAATTGTCTCGTCAGTCCAGGCTGACTGCAAGGACAGTCCTTCAAGCCTTGGGGTTCATGGCATCTTGTATTCTGGTACTTCCCAATGCCAAACTGCATATGAGGAAGCTACAATGGTTTCTCAAGAATGTATGGACGCAAACTGCCAAGATATGGACACTGTCATTCAGATAATACCTTGCATTCAAAAGGAATTTTTGTGGTGGGCTCAGGAATGTCACCTAAACAAGGGACTCTCTGTGACCCGACCAGAGGCGAGTCAGATTCTAACGACAGATGCCTCAGACAAAGCTTGGGGAGCTCATCTAAATGGAAAATGGGTACAAGACACGTGGCCTGCCAAACTTCAACATTTACATATCAACTTGAAGGAGATGTTAGCAGTCCAATTTGCATGGATAGCTTTCAAGGATTTACTTCTTCCAGGGCAGATGTTGATTCAAACAGACAACACAACTGTCATGTGGTACATCAACAAGCAAGGGGGGACACATTCATACCCTCTATGCAGACAAGCAATGATTTTGTGGGAGACTGCTCTCAGTTTACAGCTAAATCTTCAGGCAAGGTTTCTGCCAGGAGCACAGAACTCCTTAGCAGATGTGTTGAGCAGACAAATTATGGATCCCCACGAGTGGAAATTGGATCCTCATGTATTTCAAAAATTGACAGTGTTATGGGGAACTCCAGACATAGATCTGTTCGCTTCTCCACAAAATTACCAGTTGCCAAAGTTTTGCACAAAAAGGTTTCATCCCACAGCTTGGAAAATGGATGCTCTCTCATTCAGTTGGAGCAATCTTCACGTGTATGCCTTTCCACCACTGCCTCTCCTCCCAAAGGTACTTCTGAAGGTCAGACAGGACAAGCCAACTATGATTTTAATAGCTCCGGATTGGCCTCGACAGCACTGGTACCCATTACTGAGAAGTCTGATGCAGGAGCCTCCATGGCCTTTGCCTTGATTCCACACCTGCTGTCTCAGGAGAACAGTCATTTACTCAATGTCCAACTTCACTCTCTGCATCTAACAGCCTGGCATATTCTGTTTTAAACCCTGGAGGGTCTCAGCTTCCACAACAAGTTTTGAATGTTATTTTGGAGGCCAGAAGGCCTAGTACAAGGAAAGTTTATGCAGATAAATGGAGGAGATTTTTAATTTGGAGTACAGCAAAGGACTTTGATGTTTCTAAACCTAATTTAAGTGTTGCTCTTCAATACCTTACTGAGTTATTGGACAAAGGTTTGTCCTTCTCCTCTATAAAGATTCATGCTGCAGCAATTTCTGCTCACTATGACTGTGACCCACCATTATTTTCTCATCCTTTGTTCAAGCAATTCCTTAGAGGGGCAAAGAATACAAGACCCCATTAGAGCTCCTACTCCTGCCTGGGATCTCAATTTTGTGTTGGAGAAACTCACTCTACAACCTTTTGAGCCTGCAGCTACTGCCGAGTTGAAATATTTATCATGGAAGACTGCTTTTTTGTTGGCCATTACCTCTGCGAGAAGGGTTTCTGAATTACAGGCCCTTACGGCGGTTGAGCCTTTCTTAATTTTTCACAAGGATAGGGTGTCTTTGCGTACTAACCCTTCCTTTATGCCTAAAGTGGTTTCTAGTGTGGCTTTAAACCAAACTATTCATTTGCCTACTTTTTATGCAAATCCCCAAAATAAAGGGGAGAAGATTTTGCACACTTTGGATATACACAGACAGTTGCGATATTATTTGAGCAGAACTAAAGGGTTCAGGCAGTCTCAGCAGTTGTTTGTTTCATTTGCTTTGGGTTCTCAGGGCAAACCTGTTTCAAAACAAACTATTTCTAAGTGGATTGGTTTTTGTATTGCTTTCTGTTATTCCCATCATGGTAAGGAGATTCCAGCTGGGATTAGGCCTCATTCCACTAGGGCTACTGCCACTTCTACAGCTTTTTTAAGGGGGGTGGCTACTAAAGATATTTTGGAGGCAGCTACTTGGAGTTCAGTGCATACTTTCTCTAAGCATTACCACCTTCCACTTTACTCTAAATCTAGGGCTGGTTTTGCCACTGCAATTTTACAGGGCATTTTGACAGCTCCTAATGCTTTATAGTGTTGCCATCCTCCCTTACCTCTGCTTTGGGATTCTACCCATATGTAAGGACTGCAGCAATGTGAGATGAAGAACATAGTACAGTTTTGTACCTACCATAAATGTAGATGTTCGAAGATCCACATTGCTGCAGTCCAATTTACCCTCCCTCCTTCCCCTCTGTAGTTAGAGGTGGTTGTGTGGTTTGGGTTGTAAATATTGTAAATATGGTTAGTGCAGGGGTGGTTGGTTTGCTGTTTTTTGGCTTTGGCCTTTATTTTTAGGGCCTTCTGACATCTGGGGCAAGAAAAGACTGGGGATATAACGTCGGTCATGCGCTTTTGTACCCTGACGTCCTGATGTCAGTTTTAAGCGCCCTGACCGACGTCAGCCTAATACTTTGGTATTCGGGCCGACCGAGGACAGCGGACTACCCATATGTAAGGACTGCAGCAATGTGGATCTTCGAACATCTACATTTATGGTAGGTACAAAACTGTACTTTTCCTGGTGCCCAGGAAAGAGAACTCTTGGTGCCCTGTTCTGGATCTGTCAACTCTCAACTCCTTCCTGGTGGTACCAAAATTCAAAATGCTCGCACTCCAGCAGCTGCTTCCTATGCAAGCCGAGGACTCCTAGCTAGTCACCCTAGACTTTTTTAAAAAGCTTATCTGCACATCCCCATAAGGGAATCTTGCAGGAAATATCTACGTTTCAGGGCAGGCTTTAAGCATTATCAGTTCTCTGCACTTCCATTTGGCTTATCTACTGTGCCCAGGATATTCACAGTGCCTGGCTCCAGCCATTGCGTACTGCAGGCAGAGAAATTTTCAAATTTACCCTTACTTGGACGATTGCCTAATTCAGGCAGAAAGTCAGGAATTTCTACTTCAGCACCTGACGTTTGTAAAGGGACTCCTAACTTCTCTGGGGTATACCATCAACGAAAAGAAATTGCATCTGGTACCCAGCCAAAAGATTGTATTCCTGGGAGCAAGCTTGAACACAACTTCCCAAATGGCATTCCTCACTCCAGAAAAGCAGGTTTGACAAATTACTTCAGAACTACTGGCCACCCAAACCTAGCTGTCTGCAAGAAAAAACACTGCAAGCCCTAGAGTTCATGACCTCATGCATTTTACTAATTCCATATGCAAGACTGCATATGAGGAAACTTCAGTGGGTACTTAAAAAGTCTCTGCTGTCACCATTCTCAGGACCTGGAAACAGTGATTCCTATCATTCCTTGCCTAAGGGCAGAGTTCCTTTGGTGGGCAGAGACTTGCAACCACAAGGGACTCCCTTTCACTCAAAGCCCCCCCCCCCCCAAACCCTTACAACCGACGCATCAGACTATGCATTGGGGGGGGGGGGTCACATGGCAGTCAAATGCATTCAAGGCAAATGGAGCCCAGGGCAAATTCACCTGCATATCAATCAAAAAGAAATGTTAGCTGTACAGAATGCACTAACAGTCTTCAAATATCTTATCCTGCCAGGACAACTCTTGATAAAGGCAGATGCCACCACATTTATGTGGTACATAAACAAGCAGGGGGAACTCATTCCTACCCACTCTGCAGGTTAGTCATGTCTCTGTGGAACACAGCCTTGAGCTATCAAGTGCACCTGCAAGCTCAGTTCCTGCCAGGCAAAATTCACTGGCAGACGACTTAAGCAGAAATCTGATGGACCCACGCGAGTGGAAACTGGAATCCAACTCATTCAAACTTCTAATACACAGGTGGGGAGCACCAGAAGTTGGACCTCTTTGCTTCCCCCCAAAACAATCAACTGAGCAAAGTTTGCATCAGAATTTCCCACAGCCAAGCATCAAAAGTGGATGCCCTACCCTTTACATGGGAAAACCTCTCAATCTATGCCTTTCCCCATCTGCCCCTCCTTTCAAAAGTTCTACTCAAGATCAAACGGGGCAGGCCAAGGACAATCCTTATTGCACCAGACTGGCCACGCCAGCATTGGTACCCACTCCTATGCAGTCTGACAGCAGTGCCACCCTGGCACCTGCATCAGACCCCCCCTCTCTGCTGTCCCAGCAGGAGGGACAGATTTTGCGCACACAGCTTCAAACTCTGAACTTGACAGCCTGGCTTATTCCCTGAATACTTCACCGGCAACCCTCAGCAAACAGGTGCTGGATGTTATCCCTGAGGCCAGGTGGCCTAGTACTAGGAAATTCGTTTCAGAAAAGTGGAAAAGATACTGATGTCCTTCATGGATGCATCTGCAGTCATAACAGCTGGGTTGTCCTGTCGTCAGGCAGCCCGTCAGTCGGCCGGATTCCAAAGTCCGGGTCCGGCTTCGGCTGATGTCGCTCTTCATCCGACGTCATCTCTGTTGGACTTCGGGTATAAAGGCATCAGCCGACGCCATCTTCCTCAGTCTTTCTTGCCGCGTGGCGCCCGAAGCAGAAGCTGTTCGCAAGTGCCGGTCGGTCGGATCCAGAGATTTTTTCTACCGAATACTACTTCGAAGACTTCTAAAGCTAAGTACCCCGTTGGGGACTCTTTCTTGCCTCAGCCGATGTCAGAAAAAGTTAATAATTGTTTAACCTGTGGGAAACAAATACCTCATAAAGATTTCCATTCTTACTGTCTGCCTTGTTTAGGCCCAGCCCACGACGTAGCAGCCTGTTCGGCCTGTGCTTCCTTCAACCGACGAACGCTTAGGCGTCGGTCGGAGTTTGCAGAACAGTTTTTCGGTTCTGACTTTGCTTACATTATGTCGTCGGAACCTCCGATTACACTTTCTGCCAAAAAACGCAAAGAAAAAGACCGACACTCACGGTCCGCGGTTTCGGCTGAAACCACGCTTAAGCAAACCGCGAGTGTCTCGGTTTCGGCCGAAACCGAGAAAACTGATCTAGGTACAGCCGAATCTATCTCTACACTTGAGGCCCCTGCTACAATTCTTGAATCGGCCTCTGAAACTTTACCCACTGACTTATCAGACACCATTCCCCTGGATGTCTCTACCCCAGCACGTGGTGCTGCTAGGCCTCCAGCAGCCATGTCCATTAAGGCCTTCGCCAGGGCTAAAGCAGCCAAGTCTACCAAATCAGTGCCTGTTAAACCACCCTCAACCAGGCCCTCTTCTAGTTCTCAAATGCTCACCTTGGCAGAAGATTTGATTTCTTTAATTAGAGGATCTCAACCTCACCCAGACAGGGCCTCTCAGCCCCAGATAAGAGACCTAGGGCAGAGCCCCTGAGCCAGTGTCCTCTGATGATTCTGCAGATGAATCAGACATTACTGACCAGCCAGAGGCCCTTTCTCTAATTTTGAGGATTCTGATGCTGAAGAATCCATTCCAGCTGCTTCCCTCCAGAAGAATTATCCTTTGGGAAACCTTGCATGCCATGCGAGAGCAGTTCCAATGGCAGCAACAAGAATTCTCAGATTCCCGAAAAGACTTAGAACCTTTCTGCACCTTCCACAGCACAGGCCCTTAGCTCTACCTCCTGTTCTTTCTGTGGTAGGTGATGCTTTTAATGATGTCTGCTCTGCTCCAGACTCATTACCCCCAGCCCCTGCCAAACCAGACAGATTTTACAGGGTGCCTGACACTCATCACCACCTTTACAAGGCCCCCGTTGCAGAGCCAGAAACTATATCCCAGGGTGCCAAGGCAGTTGCCACGACCCTAGCTAAAAACCCTACTGCTTCTGAAAGGGAAGCAAGGGCATTAGACAGATGGGGTAAAACAGTATACACTTCAGCTACTCTCTCAGCTAGAGCTTTAAACTGCCAGTTTCACATGATACAATACCAAGAGTTTATGCTTGATCAGTTAACTAAAAATTAACCACTGATGAAGCTCTTGACAAGAAATATGTATTAGAAATGGTAAATAACATACAACAGGTTAGTAACCATTCCTTAAAATGTGGCTATGATGCACTGGAGGCTTCATTTAGATCAGCCATGACTGGCACAGTGATAAGAAGGCATGCATGGCTAAAGGAGCAAGCTCTACCAGATCATGTTAAAGCTAAATTGTTAGATGCTCCTATGGATAAGACAAGTTTGTTTGGTGCACCTGCCCAGCAGGTTATGAAGAAAATGGAAGAAAAGGCAAAATCAGTTCAAACTGTTAAAGATTTCCTGCAGGTTCAACCCCAAGGTTTAGCAGGAACTGGCCTGCCAAGAATTGGTCCTTTCCTGACTCCACAAGATTTCAAAGGGGCAGGAATAGACGTTCCAGAGGCAGAAACCAAACCAGAGGAAGTGCCTACAGAGGACGACAGTGGCAAGGTAACAACAGAGGCACAGACACAGCCACTGCCACTACTTCAACACAGCCACAGTGACTTACTCCTAAAACCGCCTACCAGGGAGCAAATAGCAGCTCCACTAGGCGGAAGGTTAACTTTATTTGCAAAGAACTGGCACCACATAACAAAAGACAAGTGGATTCTGCAAATCATACATCAAGGTTACCGATTCCACTTCCACACTATACCAGTCAAAAGAGGAATGCCAAATCTACCTCCAAATCAAAAAACAGAAGCTTTACAACAGATAATGGAGTTAGCAAACATGAGAGCTGTGGAAAAAGTGCCTGCAGCAGAGCAAGGAAAGGGGTTCTACTCCAGACTGTTCCTAGTTCCAAGAAAGGAAAAAGTTGGAGACCAATTCTCGACCTGTCCACCTTGAATACATACATCATTGTCCCAAAATTCAAAATGCTGACCCTACAGCAACTTCTTCCCATGCTGGGCAAGGAGTGTGGCTGGTAACTCTAGATCTCAAGGAGGCATACCTGCACGTCCCTATTCGACCAATCTGCAGAAGATACCTCAGATTTCTTGCAGGATCAGAGCACTATCAATTCTCAGCATTGCCTTTTGGCTTATCTACTGCCCAGAGTATTCACAAAATGCCTGGCATCAGTAATCGCATACTGCAGACTGCAGGAATTCATATTTACCCATACCTGGACGACTGCCTGCTACAAGGGGACAACAAAAGCAAGTTGACAACAGATTTGCAAAGGGTCATTTACTTGCTACAAGCACTGGGATACACAGTCAATCTACAAAAGTCAAGACTGATACCATCCCAAACAAGGACATTCTTGGGAGCGGAATTGGACACAGTGAGACAAATGGCATTCCTAACTACAGAAAAACAAAAGAACTCCCTCTTTACTTCTTGTCACTAACAAAGCTGAACAAATTAACAGCAAGAAAAGTTCTGCAGGCCTTGGGCTTCATGGCATCATGCATAATTTTGGTTCCATTTGCCAGACTACATATGAGAAAACTACAGTGGTACCTACGGAATTTATGGTCCCAACACAGACACAGCCTCGAAACAGAAATCCCACTAATTCCATGCTTAAAACAGGAGTTCCTATGGTGGGCCCAGGCATGCCGGTCCAACCCAGGCCTTCCCTTTCACAGATGTCAAGCAAGCCAGAGCATTACAACAGATGCTTCAGACCTAGGATGGGGGCCCACATGCTGGACAAATGCGTGCAAGGATTGTGGACTCAGGATCAACTTCACCTGCACATCAACCTAAAAGAAATGCTGGCTGTAAAACTGGCTATCCAAAAGTTCAGACCATTTCTCAAAGAGGGCCAGCTGTTGATAAGGACAGACAACACCACAGTCATGTGGTACATCAACAAACAGGGAGGCACTCATTCATACCCCCTATGCAGAATGACTTTGGAACTGTGGACCCTGGCACTCAGCTACAACATCCAGCTGCAAGCAAGATTTGTACCAGGAAAAGAAAATACTCTAGCGGACATTTTAAGCAGGACCACATCAGATGCTCACGAATGGCACCTGCACCCGGACATCTTCAGGACCATTACAAAGAAGTGGGGAATGCCTCAGATCTATTTGCATCTCCTCACAATCACCAACTCAAAAAATTCTGCACAAGGACATTTCACCCACTAGCATGGAAAGTGGATTCGCTCTCCTTCAGCTGGAAGGGCCTAACAGTTTATGCATTCCCACCTCTCCCCTTGATACACAAAGTACTCCTAAAAATCAAGGAAGAACATCCAAGGATAATCCTGATAGCTCCAAACTGGCCAAGACAACACTGGTATCCACTACTAAGGAGCTTGTCTCGGAAGAATATGTGGCCAATACCCTGATGCCTTTGATGCTAACTCAGAACAACTACAGCACCATACATCCAAACCTGAAAACCTTACAACTGACTGCATGGAACATCACATAGCAGCAGCTAATCAAGAACTTTCCCAAAGAGTTAAAGACATTATTCTTGAAGCACGCAGACCTTCAACAAGAAGGAACTACGCTGGAAAATGGAAAAGGTTTGTCAGTTGGAGTTCTGAAAGAGGAAAAGATGTGTCAAACATAGATATGCCTAACATCCTGGAGTATCTGGCGAACTTCTCCATTCAGGCCTGTCCTACTCCTCCATCAAGATACATGCATCAGCTATTTCAGCAGAATACAGCTTTGATCCACCTGTTTTTCACACCCTCTGCTCAGACAATTTCTCAGAGGAATCAAGAATGTAAAACCTCCAAGAAAACCACCATTACCAGCTTGGGACTTAAACTTCGTACTAGAAAAGTTGACACTATCACCCTTTGAGCCAGCAGCAACAGCAGACTTACAACACCTGTCATGGAAAACTGCTTTCCTACTGGCAATTACCTCAGCAAGGAGGGTTTCAGAACTACAGGCCTTAATGGCAGTGCAACCCTTCCTAATCTTCCACCAAGATAGAGTATCCATGAGGACTAATCCAACATTTATGCCTAAGGTGGTATCCAGAGTGTCTTTAAACCAGGCAATCCACCTACCTACCTTCTTTCCCAACCCACAAAACAGAGGGGAAAGAATACTGCATACCTTGGATGTACATAGACAGCTACGCTACTACTTGGACAGAACCAAAAGCAGCAGAAAGACTGACCAACTTTTTGTGGCCTATGCAACAGGAAGAGAGGGAAAAGCTATTTCCAAACAGACAATCTCCAAATGGATAGGAAATTGCATACGATTCTGTTACTCCTCCCATGGAAAACCAATTCCACAGAACATAAGACCTCATTCTACAAGGGCAACAGCCACTACCACAGCCTTCTTACGAGGAGTGGCTACCAAAGACATTATTGAGGCGGCTACTTGGACCTCCGTGCATACATTTGCCAAGCATTATAATTTGCCTCTATATTCCAGATCCCGAGCAGGGTTTGCCACTGCTGTACTGCAAGGGATCCTAAACACACCATAATCTACCTTTATCCTCCTCCCCCTAGTTGGCTATGGTATTCTACCCAGCTGTTATGACTGCAGATGCATCCATGAAGGACATAGTACAGTTTTGTACCTACCATAAATGTAGATGTCCGAACTGGATAGCATCTGCAGTCAGGATTACCCTCCCTCCTTCCCTCTGAGGTACTCCTAGGGTGTTTACCCTCCTAATAGCTAGCTGATGGGGAGTCTTTTATGGTGTATTTGTTTGTATATATGTACATACATGCTTATTTTTGTGGTTACCTCTATCCTTTTGGAAACATTGGCATCTATCCAAAATTTTTAGCCTTCAGGAGGGCTTCTGGCATCTGGGGCAAGAAACACTGAGGAAGATGGCGTCGGCTGATGCCTTTATACCCGAAGTCCAACAGAGATGACGTCGGATGAAGAGCGACATCAGCCGAAGCCGGACCCGGACTTTGGAATCCGGCCGACTGACGGGCTGCCTGACGACAGGACAACCCAGCTGTTATGACTGCAGATGCTATCCAGTTCGGACATCTACATTTATGGTAGGTACAAAACTGTACTTTCTTGGAGCCAGTCTCAAGGAAAGGAGACAGCTGTGCCCACCTTCACTCAAATACTAGATTATCTAGCAGAGCTGCTCCACAAAGGCCCATCATTCTCATCAATTAAGATTCATGCCTCTGCCATCTCAGCTCATTACAATACTGAGCCCACCCTTCTCTCACCCTCTGATCAAACAGTTCCTGAGAGGAGCTACCAATTTAAGACCCCCCAAGGAGAGCTCCCACTCCTGCCCGGGACCTTAAATTTGTATTGGAGAAGCTCACGCTCCCCCCTTTTGAGCCTGCTGCTACAGCAGAGTTAAAATTCCTCTCTTGGAAAACAGCTTTACTTCTAGCCATCACTTCAAGAAGAGTGTCTGAGTTACAGGCCCTTATGGCTGTGGGAACCCTTCATTATCTTCCATGCGGACAGGGTTTCCCTCAGGACTAACCCATCATTTATACCCAAGGTGGTATCCAGTGTGGCTTTAAACCAGTCCATCCATTTACCAACCTTTTTTTCCTAATCCTCAGAGTAAAGGGGAAAGGGTCCTGCACTCCTTGGACGTGCAAACAGCTCAGGTTCTACCTTGATGGGACTAAACCTTTCAGAAAATCTGACCAGCTGCTAGTCAGCTTTGCTTCAGGGGCAGAGGGCAAGGCCATTTCAAAGCAAACCATTTCTAAATGGATAGCACACTGCATCCATTTCTGCTACAAACACCATGGAAAACCTACCCATAGGGGATCAGACCTCATTCCACTAGGGCTATGTCAACCTCTACAGCACTTCTCAGGGGAGTCCCTACCAGGGACATCCTGGAAGCTGCAACCTGGAGTTCTGTACACACCTTCACCAAGCATTACCACTTGCCTATCTTTTCTAAATCCGGAGCTGGATTTGCCACAGCAGTCTTACAAGGCCTGCTAGCCAGCCCTAATACTTCTTGACTGCCTCCACCCTTCCTCAACTTTGGGAATCAACCCAAGTGTGATGACAGCAACAGTGAACACAAAGAACATAGTACAGTTGTGTAAACTTACCATAAATGTAGATGTTCGAGTGTATTCAGTGTTGCAGTCCTGGTTACCCTCCCTCCAGCCCCCTGTCTTTTCTACAGTTTCTACCTATCCCCTTTTATTGGCCATATCTTATGACAGTGGTATTTACTTTCTACTGGAGGTGTTCCTCACCATGTCATTGCTTCCTATTTTGGGGGCTCCTGACATCTGGGGCAAGTAAAACTGATGTAATGGCGTTTGCTGCATGTTTTATACCCCCTGATGACCTGACGTCATGGAAGAGGCGACCGCATCTGATGCAGAAATCCCAAGACTCTGGTATTTGGGCCAACTGAGGGCTACCTGCAGGCAGATAACCCAAGTGAGATGACTGCAGCAGTGAATACACTTGGAACATCTACATTTATGGTAAGTGTACACAACTGTACTTTCTACCACATACCTGCACTGCCAGTTGTGTGGCTGCTTTGTTTCGTTCAAGTCTACAGTGTTTAAAAGGCAAGAACACTTATCACAGTACAGCTAACTACAGGCCCTCCATATCTCTCTGCCCATGCCTCTTAACTAACCATTATGGAGTCTGTGTATTGTTAAACTGCATTCTTAGGTTTCAGCTATCCCACTGTCAACTGGGAGATTTGCACATGGTCAAATGTGTATGTCCATAAACTTCCAGACTATATATGCAAACTTCCTGGACCAGTTAGTTTCCCAACCAGGAGAGAGAAAATCACAGACTGTTCATCCCAGTGTGGGGCAGCTCTTCTCCATGTTTGTTTATAACCTTGTCCCACATCAAACTGGACTACAATTCAACCACATTCATTTTAATACTAAAGCTAGAAGTATCTTCCACCATCCCAGTGTGGGGCAGCTCTACTCCATGTTTGTTTATAGCCTTGTCCCACATCAAATTGGACCACAGTTCAACCACATTCAGTTTAATACTAAAGCTAGAAGTATCTTCCAATGCCTCTGTGTTCAGAGACTATGTGAAGGCTAATCTACTAAAACTTAGTCATGACCTAACTAAATTCAAAAGCCCCTTCTACATCAGTCACCCCACTGCTTGTGCAAAATCAATTACTGCCAAGTTCCTGCAGATATCAATAGTTGCACAGGTGTATGTTTTCCTTTCAGAAAAAAAATAAAGTTCCATATTCAAAAATAAATACTCTGTGGTGGCTGTATAATTAAAGCAAAAACTCACTGCATCCACACATTTAACTCAAAAAGCCAAAAACTCTCTTGTTAAACAAGGGTTTTTAAATCCTGATCAAATCAACCAAAGCTGAATGCAATATAAAAATGTCCTCCTGGGCAAAGTGAACCATAAGTCTGTCTTTAGCTGTTAGAAATTTCAGAAGCAATGCCCTGCACTGATCAGAGCTGCTAGTAAGTGATGTCACATACTCTGACCTGTAGCACATAGCCAGTCTACTAGTGGACAGATTCAGCTCCAGCTTTAATTTAAATAACCACGTCTACCCCCCAAAGTCTTCCAAAAACAAGTTCTCAAGGCACTGTCTAAGGCCTGTGACACTGTCTGTGGGGGCTAGATAATCAACCCCCTCCTTTACAGATGCTATTCAACACTAGCCTTAAAAGTGGATAAGGATAGTGAGTCAACCCTTCATCCTGTTCTCTACCTAATATCCCTTCCTTTTGAGAGATCCCTAGGCTGGTGAGGAACAATTTGGACAGGCCTTGAACCAAATTTGAGGAAGAAGATTGAGGATCCCTGGGCTATCCTTCCTCTAGAGCCACTCATTTTGGATGGTATTGAGGCGTCCTGTAGATGCACTGACTTTGCTCCTATAGCCTCTGAGAAAGCAAATCCCCTGTACAGTTGTCTTCTTTGTGGACAGAGCAACTTAAGCATTCCTTTACTGATTCCTATGTGATCTGTTCATTTACAATGTAGGATTTCTCTGGAGGGCAAAAATTATCTAAATATCTGGTCATTAGCATTATATAACAATAATGGAACAGAAAATTTAGGAGGAACAGAACTGAACAATATCTATAATTTGGTAGATGAGTTTAAGTATAAAACATGGCAGATTGAGGTGTGGCTGATCAAGCTCGTGAAGCATCCAAATGCAATAATACATAGTGTAGCAGTAAGTAGGTGGACCGAGTGCGAACACTATTTTACTTTTGGGATAAGGTGAGGATCGGAAATGGAATATTCTGGAAGGAACTGAGCATTTCAGATTCAAGACAGATTAAGTATAGAGGGGAGTACAGCACACTGGCTGTGTTATCCAGAATTGGCAATCGAGGGAAGACTTAAAATTGCAAAACCTTGGAGAACAGCTAAAACAGGGGGAAAACCCAATATGAAGCTTATGGGAAAGCCTTATGCCCTAATGGGTCATAGTTCATTAAATAGAAGCAACTTCACAACTGGAAGTGTGAAAAAGGAATTGATATAACCAGGGAGAACTAGGTTTGGCTAGGCTTATATAGGCCCTAAGGTCAATAGCCTAGTACCTACCTATGAATATATTTGTGCGGTACTTGATAAAGCCACAAGATCCAGAAAATTCAAGATATTTGCTTGAAAATGTTTGCAAAAATACTTCTATACTCCTGCTTAAGTTGTTCCCACTCCACAAAGGCGGTGCTTCTATGGACCCTGGAAATTACCGCCCCATAAGCTTGACGAGCCTTGTCTGCAAAGCTATGGAGAGGATCATAATGGAACTCCATAAATAAAGACATTGGGGACCTACAGACACTGGATCCTACCCAATTTGGCTTTATCAAGGGCAGATCCTGCATCTTGAACTTGGTCGACTTTTTCGAAACAGTCACTAAGGCCATTGATGACGGTAAGGCAGTTCACACAGCCTTCCTTGACCTAGCAAAAGCATTCGACACAATACCCCACTCGGGCATCATAGAAAAGCTCACCAGCTTAGATGTAAACCCATATGTCACAAGATGGGTTGCAAACTGGCTCAAGGACAGAACACACAGGGTTAGAGTTGCTGGTGCCATGTCAGACTCTAAGCCGGTCACGAGCGGTGTCCCACAGGGCTCAGTCCTGGGCCCCCTCTTGTTCGGCATTTATTTTTCTGAAGTGCAGGCAAACATAGGGGGATTGTGGCTGACAAAATTTGCAGATGACTGCAAACTGGGCACTATAATTGACACTCCATCAGACACAGACATCCTCCAGAGAGGTCTCATAGAAATGGAAAACTGGTGCCAGAGCCATGGCCTTAAGCTAAATGCCAAAAAATGTATAGTCATACTCTTTGGGAAAAACAAGGTAACCCCTAATTACCACATAGGTGGTAATCCATTAAACACGGAAGAAGTTATCAGGGACCTGGGGACCCAAGTTGACAGTAACCTCTCTTTTGACACTCACATTGCCAAAGTGGTTAGGAAGACCTTCTACATTGCCCACCTGATCATGAAGGGATTCACATCCAGATCAGGAGAGGTCATTGCACCCCTGTACTCTTCACTTATCAGACCAATGATTGAGTACAACACCCCATTCGGAATGTACCTTACCCGACACCTGCAGCAGTTGGAAAGACCCCAAAAGTTCCTCACCAAAAGGATAAAGGGACTCAAACATATGTCATACGATGCCCGACTGAAGAAACTCCAGCTCTATTCAGTCGCATACAGTCTGCTCAGAGGTGATCTGTGCCTGACATACAAGGCCATGTCCAACCCGGAATTAATGGACATGCTCCACCTCAAAAAATCCAAATCCACCAGAGCCACGAGAGCAAGAGACTTAAACCTCAACACGGATATAAATAGGAGTGCTGGAGGGACAGATTCATCACCCAGAGACTCCCTACACTATGGAACAGAATCCCAGTCCATGTGAGGCAGAGCCCCTCACTGACTCTGTTCAAGAGAAATCTTGACGAGTGGATGGGAGATCGTAGGTTTACCCTGGGTATCATCTCTGTGTCACTGCAGGACAGAGGCACAGCAAACTAATGGGTATAGTATTTTCATCCTAAGGGGTGGTGAAAGCCACACACACTCTGGCTAGGCTTATAAATGCCCTAGGGCAGATAGCCTAGTATGAACCTATGAACATGTAAGATGTAAAATGTTTTCTGGAGTTAGTGATAGCTGCTGGCAGTGCAGGAGGCATGCAAGGGATGACTTGATTCATATGTTTTGGGGATGTAATAAGCTAGCGGAATGTGGACAAGACTGAATACATTTTTGCTTAAAATAATCTTCAGGGAATGGTTTCCTGAGAAATGCAACTTTTTTTGAGCGTTCAGCTCATTCAAGATCTTGCCCTGACTGGGCATGTTAATGCCCTGCTGAGTTTAGCACAGTTAGTTTGCAAAGAAAGGGATAACCAGGAAATTGCAGAAAAGAGCAGGCACCCAAGGGTCTTGAGTTTAACGGTACAGGAGACAAAAATGGTTTAGATCTAGCAAACTACATAATAAAAAAAAAAAAAATAGGATCAGTAGGATAGGCTTTGGGAAAGTAGAAGTTGATATTTTTGAGGGACTAGCACCTGTAAAGGAGCAAGGAAGTACAAACCTCAGGTCAAGTGAGTGAGATGCACTGTTAAAACGGTCATTTGCAGTTTTATGCTTACTAAGTTACAAGAAAAGGCTGTAATTATTGTAAGTTTCTGAATTAATATGTTCCTTGGTATTAGGTTGTATTTACACTATTGGACACTAGTTTTCTTTTGTTGGAGGGCTGTTGAATGCACACCATACACTAGCACTGCACATATTTTATAAAATACAGTTTTGAATAAAAAGTTAAAAAATGAAGTTAGAACAAGCCTTTCTTTCCATTTTTCCTTTAAAATGCATGCTTCTGTTGTCTACATGTCTGCCCATGTCTCCCCTTGTCTACTCGCATCCTCACATGAAGCAGTTCTTCAAGGGGGTTATTGCACCTAAGACCACCTGGAAGGTACCCCTTCCCTATCTGGAACCTTAACCTTCTTTTAGAGAAGATTACCCTACCCCTTTTGAGCCAGCTGCATCTGCAACCATCAGAATGATTACTTGGAAAAACGCTCTTCTGCCAGCCTTGACTTCTGAATTGCAGGCCCTCGTGTGCTTGGAGCCATTTCTTCTCTCTCTCAAAGACAGAAAAACCCTGAGGACTAATCTACGTTTATGCCCAAGATAGTTTCAAAACTTTAACTTAGGCTATTTGTCCACCAGTCATCTTCCCAAACTCTCAGAATAAGGCAGAAACTCTTGTATTTATTGTATGTTCACAGACCGCTAAGAATTGCTGACCTAGGACTCAATTCCCTCACAGGACAGACTAACTTCTGTGTTTTGAGAGGAAGGGAGACCTATGAGCAAATGGGCCGTATCAAAATGGAGAGCCAACTGCGTTTTATGCATTTTCATTTTCATTGCTGTACTGTCGCACTGCTGCTTTTTTTTTTCTTGTACTCCTTCACCAAGCTTAGTTGCTTTGACTTTAGCTGTTTTTATATTTTGAAAGAGATTACTGAAGGTCTTTGGCTATCTGTTCATTTTTGCTCCTTCGGCTGCTGATAGCTTTGTTGATTTGCTTGGGATTCAGACCAACCAAGGGGGGAAATCAAGGTGGATTTTTGTTTAGTGCGAGAGATTTCTTATAGTCAAGCACTAGACTAGCTGCCGTTACAGGCCATTTTTAAGCCTAGTCAGTCTCCCATGGTTAGAATCAAATGCTGAAGCTCTTGTCTGAGGTAAACACCTTAACCATTATGCCAACCCTCAGAAATGACCATTGATCTGAGCAAGTCCTCTTTTAATAGGTCAGAAAACTCTCCATTTTTCCTGTAGACAAACTTAATCTACATTACTTTCAGCTGTTGGCTTGTATGATAGCTTACTGTAAATTTTTATATTACTTGTTTAGTAGTCTAAGTGCACCCCCCCCCCCCACACACACATGCGCACAATTTTGTTTTGTGCTCAATTCCCTGGTAATCAAGCCCCCTCCACAGTTGTGCCATACTAGTCTGGGAAAGAGGTCTTACACTCTCTAGGTTCTCCTAGAGTCAAATGGGGAAGACTGGGCTGTCTGCTCTTCTCTGGAAATCTTGAATTTTTGTCCTTAAATCATAGCTTTTCTCCACTTTGTGCCAGTACCATGTTCAGGGTTCTGAGTGCATTTGACCTAAGCCAGGGTGTATCACCCGTGCTAACAAGTGGCATAATGCCTCTGGAGTGCCATTCCCTCCTTGAGGGCAACATGTTTGTGTTTTGCGGTCTCCACTCTGTGGATTCTAATGTGGGAACTGCTAGACAAATGTGTACCTCGCCTTCCCACTTGGAGGTAAGCAAGCATCACCTCATCACTCATTTACCTCACATTCTCATTTCCTCTATCGCCTGGGTCATAACCAGGGCCTTTTATTCTCTACCCTACCACCTACAGCTGACCATAAGCTGCCACCAGCTCCTCTTCTTATTCACTGGATTTTTCAGATTAGCTTTAGCTGCTCCAAAGGCTCAGCCCCACCCGACTTGAGTTGGTAAGGAAATGGAGGACGTTGGTGCAGGCTTATACTTTTGCCAGGGGGTGTCGCCTAATCTTTACCACCGGATTGCTGCCTTTTGTGCTGTACAATGATTGACTTCAGGAGTTGAATGCCTCTTTGGATCATATGCAACCTCCCGACCATGTGAAATATTGCTTGCAATGTGGGAGCTTTCCAGGGTTCATGCTGCTATTGCAGCAAGCTTAACAATCCTCCCCAGATTCTTGAGCCAGTGTTTACCACTCGCTCCCATCTTCCCAGCATGGTCTCGCCAGCACCCTTGGTGCTAGCTGGATCATAATCTTAGCTTTGTATAGTGTACATCTCCATAGCTGAATAAGTGTCTTGTCTTTGGTCTTGCATGTAAACTCATAGCTGTAAGGACAGCAAGTTACGTAGCCCACACTGTCATGGAACGTATTGGCACATGTGCAGATTTACAGAAAAAAATGATTGGAGAAAGTATACTCTACCAGTGACCCCTCAAGGAAGATTGTGCTAGAAAGAGTACTAAGTATGAAAATTAACTGTGCACTCAACCCAATGCAATGTTTAGCACCCCTGTCCATCCACATCCCCTTTTTTGCTTATGGTGTCACCCCTATGATGTACTCAAATCTTGTTTCAGCAAGTGGTGGTGGTAAGCTATGGCAACGTACATAAGCATATTTTGTTTTGTGTGCCACTTAATTGTGTACCTGTTTTACTGTGTTAATATTTTTGTCTAGGTACCAAGGCTACATAGGCGCTGCTCTGGTTCTAGGAGGAGTAGATTGCAATGGACCTCATCTTTACAGCATTTATCCACATGGATCAACAGATAAACTCCCATATGTCACTATGGGTAAGTAGTTATGCAAGGCTTGTAGTTGAAATTAGGCTTTTGTGAAAACAGTTCTTGTAAGGAATTTTAAGTTATTTAACACTGCACATTTCTAAGACTACACGCTGTCAGTTGAGAGAGTTATTTTCTTAACTAGGTTATTGCATCAACAGTCCATGAGTGTGTACTGTAGTTTGTAGCCCAGTTTGGTTCTTGCTGTAGGGCATTAGCCCAGAAGGTTAGGCAGCTTTGTGAAAGTGCAAGTTTGTTGATGGCCTTCAAAACCATTTTTAAATAAACCTATTTGTTGCAAGCAAAGTTGATAGCTTTACTTAATGTAAGCAGTTTCAATGAAAATTATGTTGTCAGTTCTCTTACTTTTTAATCCCTTCTTATGTACAACCCCACCATTTTTTCCTTTTCCTTCATTCTGTAAATAAATTGCATGTTAATTTATTCCTAGTGGTACAGGTCATTAGTTTGACTACTGCCACATTGCACATCATTTGTATATAATGACTATACATTTTCATTTAGGCTTTTTTAAATTGGGTATTGTTTTTGCACTCTTACAGTATTACCACTGCATTTTTCCAGAATGAACTTAAAAATAGTCTATGATCAGATTTCGACCCTGGTTAACAGATGCAAATAAGTGTATATAGAAAATTTGAGATTTTTCTGTGGCCAGGTAACATGTTGCATCATTTAATGTAATGCGATCCTATCTCGCCTACATTCATAACTGATGGGCTCTGAGCCGAGAATCGGCTTCGACTCGGCCGATACACTAGCACGAAGTCTCTTATTGGCTGGGCCAACCCCCTTATCCCAGGATGCACCACACCCAAACCCCCAGATCTTGAATGCCGCTCCAAGAGTAACGATGTGGTCTCGACTTGGCTGTGGCTAAGTACCCTTCCTTTTTGGTCGCTTTTTTGACAGTTGGCTTAGAATTTATTCTCAAACAGCTATTTTAATAGCTATTCTGGTTAAGTCATTTGTGGTTGATTGTTGTTGTACCTTTGAATTATTGTGGTAATCCCTTCTGTTTGGCGGGCTAGGCCCGTTTGAGTTAGAGGGCCTTTGCCCTATCTCTTAGAGCGTTTAAGTTGGAGCTCTTCCCACCCCCCCTCCTTCCTTGTGTATGAGTGTGTCGACAGTAGGTATGTCTGGCAAAGAAAAGGAGCATAAGCCATCGGGCTTTAAAAAATGTTCGAAATGTAGCTATAAGATGTCATTGACAGATGGCCATGCCATCTGTGTTTATTGTTTAGGGGCTAAACACTTGCAAGAGTCTTGCAGTGTTTGCCATTCTTTCTCCTCTCGTGTCCTTCACGAGAGAAAAAATAAGCTCATCCTGAAGGATCTTATTAAACCTGCCTTCGAGGAAGCTTTGGCTTCTTCTCCCTCGTCGAAATCGAGGCTAAAGAAGTCTTCGGCTCCAACAAGTCCGTTGGAGCCACTTGCTAAAAGGTCTAAATCTGTGTCCCCTTCCTCGGCTCCACTTGCTTCAGAGCCGAAGGATAGAGGATCAAAAGCTGGGTCTCACTCCTCTGCTCCACTGATTTCGGAGCCGCAGGATAGAGGGTCTAAATCGAGGTCTCATTCGTCGGCTCCATTGGTCTCGGAGCCGCTGGAGAGTTTCTGCTCTAGGGTCGATTTCGTCGGCTCCTTAACCGTTGGAGCCGAAAGGAGTCTCTGTTCTGGTAGAGTCTGCTTCAGCCCCGATACTTTTGGAGCCGATTTGGAGCCGGCCACCTAGCCTGGTTTCGGAGCAGATAGCAAAATTCTCTCGGCCCCCTTCCGTTTCCTCCAGGTCCTCCAGGCTTTCAGACTCAGATGTAGATAGGGTGGTCCAGAGGCTCCTCCAGTCACCTGTTTTATCCAAATTATTTTCGGCTCCGGCCCAGTCGGCCTTGGAGCCAGCCCCTTCGATACAGTTTCTTCCTCCTCCGACAACCTTGGTGTCGTCGGAGTTCGTAGAGTCGGGTGAAGTCCTTGAGGCGGTCCCGAGACCCACTGCTAGTCTGTCTGCACAGTCTTCAGCTCCAACCCTTTCTGTGCCTTCCAAAGGTTTCGGTTCTCGGGTGTCCTCAGCCGAGCCCAAGGGGGACTCATCTGGGCTTCTGGTTTCGGCCCAGAGTCTCCCTCTGGCGCCTCGGCTAGGGGAACCCCGACACCGGTCATGTTATCAGGGACGGGCCCCTCCTCAGATTCTGGTGGGCCCGCCTTCGAGGCTATGAGGAGAGCGCTGGCCAAGTCTCTAGTGAGTTCACCCGAATCTGCGACTCCTTCCCTAGACACGGTGGCTAGAGCTTCTGGTGCCCCCCCCCCCTATCTTCGGACAGCGCGGCTCCTAGGCCTGAGGATTCCTCCTTGTGTGGTCCCCTTTTTTCCGAGGAGCCTTCAGAGTTCGTACCTGAGGAGCCCCCTGGAAACAAATTGTGCAAGAGGAAGCCCATAGACTCCCCAGATGAGTCTGTCACCTCGGACACCGACCTCGATGCGGAGGGGTCCCCCAAGTCGTCCTCTGACTATGTCTCGTTCTCCAATATCCTGGAGATCTTGAGAGAGGGGCGACTGGCCATCCAAAACCCCTTCGGAGGAGTCTGTCTTCCTCAAGGCCTTTGGAGCCCAACCCCCCGCCTCCTGGGTGTCTCCATCCTTCGATGAGTTACTGGACCTTATTTGCCGAAGGGTGTGGGAACACCCTGATTCTGCGGAGCCAGTTCCTTCTCGCCCCAACAAGTTTTTATCCGCACCCCCTGGCAAGGAGTTTCTAACCAAGGGAGTTCCGGTTGATGCTATGGTGGTGGCATCTGCCACCCAGCAAGATGTGGCAGAGGCGTCTACTTTTATCCATCCTCCTAACAAGGAGTCCAGGAGCATGGATAGGTACGGGAAGCATACCCTGACGTCAGCGACCTTTACCCTGCGGTCGCTGAATTATTTGTCATTTTACGAGGCTCCAAAGGGATCTCATAAAGGAGTTGAGAGATTCCCTGTCCGGTAATGTACCTGAGGCGTTGACGCAGTCTGTCAATGCCCAGCTGTCTGTCCTTTCGTCCATTGTTAACTCGTCCATGAGGCTCATATCGTATGCAGCCGAAGGGGCGGGTAGGGCAGCAAGTTCGGGCGTAGCCCTTAGGAGGCAAGCCTGGATGCGCTTGTGTTACTTTGCGGAGGGGTTCAAGTCTTCCTTCACAGACTCTCCATTCGATGGGTCCTCTCTTTGGACCCAAGGTGAAAGACACACTCACTAGATGTGAGCAGGAGGGTAAGACTTTGTCTGCCATTGGGGCCCGTTTTTCACTTCCCTCGAGACCTTACCCAAAGGCTCAGAGGGGAGGGAAGATGTGGTTCAGAAAGTCCCAAAAGTCTTTCCCTGCACACCAGAGTGACGACCCCCCCCCCCCCTGCAGAGACAGAGGGGGGGGGGTTATTCTGGAAGACGTCGCTCCAGAGGCGGTGGAGGCCCCCGCAACTCAGACCGTGAATCCTTTTGTGGTTCATCCGTCCAGCATCCCTGAGGGACTGCCCGACTGTGCGTCTCCGGAGCCAGTTGGGGGTTGATTCTCGACGCATCCAAGGGCCTGGGGTTCCATCACTCAGGATCAGTGGGTTTTTCGTATCATCGCCGGAGGTTACACCATTCCCTTTATCCGTCCCCCTCCACCATCTAGGAAAATCCCGGACGTGCCACCCAGTCAACGGGATCAAGCAGCCATAGAGGTCGCAAAGCTGCTCAGAAAGGGAGTCATCCAGCCAGTCCCCGCAGACCAGACCGGATTAGGAACTTACTCAGTTATTTTTGGTGCTGAAAAGAACAGGGGACTTTGAGACCCATTCTGGACCTCAGCCACCTAAACCGCTTCATAAAGAAGTCCAAGTTCCGGATGGTCACGTTGCAATCCATTTTCCCATTGCTGGAAAAAGGAGTATGGATGTGCTCCATCGATCTCAAGGAAGCCTGTTATCACATCAAGATAAACAGGGCGTCCAGGATACATTTACGCTTCCGCCTAGGAGCCAGTCACTTCCAGTTCCGAGCTCTGCCCTTTGGTCTCACCACAGCCCCCAGGGTGTTTACCAAATGTCTGGCAGTGGTAACGGCTCATCTGAGACGTCTGGGATTCCAGGTGTTTCCGTATCTAGACGACTGGCTCCTCACCGCCCCCACCAGGCATCTTCTTATTCAAGCCGTGAGTGCAACCATCAAGTTGGGAAATCTATTAGGAATTGCATTCAACTGGGAAAAGTCTGTATTGCTGCCGTCACAGCATGTTGCCTTTATTGGCGCAGAGCTAGACTGTCGAGATGCGAGCTTTCCTTCCAACAGAGAGGATAAAGATACTAAAGGACCAAGTCCTAGCCTTACTACCCCGAAGCAAAGCCCCAGCCAGGATGGTCCTTCCTCTTTTGGGGTCGATGGCCGCCGCTATTCTTCTGGTCCCGCTAGCAAGATTGCACATGCGAATTCTCCAATGGCTCCTGTCGACCCAGTGGTCTTAGCAAGATCTGCCCTTGTCCTACCCGATTCTCATCACTGAAACCTGCCGGCGAGATCTTCGTTGGTGGCTCCTCTCCTCCAACCTGAACCAGGGGCGACTCTTCTGCCCCCCCTCCTCCATTGCCACAGTGACCACGGACGCCTCCCAGATTGGGGGGGGTGGGGGCATTATCTGGACAGGACTGTTCAAGGCATGTGGCAGGATCATGAAACCCACTTGCATATCAATATCCTGGAAATGAGGGCAGTGCTTCTAGCATTGCAGGCACTTCACAGCTCTCTTCCCAAGGGTACCATCGCAATCTTCTCAGACAATATGGTGGTAGTATGGTACCTGAACAAGCAGGGAGGAACCAGGTCTTCTCCTCTTTGCAGAGAAGCCATGAGAGTTTGGAATTGGGCGATCGCTTCCCAGAGATTTCTAGTGGCAACGCATATTCCGGGGAAGCCCAGTATGATAGCAGACAGGCTGAGCAGAGTTATTCTGATGCCTCACGAGTGGTCCCTGAATGACCGAGTAGCGGCTCGGATCTTCAAGTGGGGGTTTCCCTGTTGCGACCTTTTCGCCAGCCCCTGGAACGCGAAGTGCAGCAATTTCTTCTCCCTGATCCCCCCCCCCCCAAGGGGGAGTCACCCAGGGACACTAGTCCACAATTGGCCCTCCGGTCTGCTCTACGCCTTCCCTCCGGTCCCACTATTGCCAAAGGTGATTCAGAAGGCGATCTGCTTGGGAAGCAGCATGATTTTGGTCGCACCACACTGGCCCCACCAAGTTTGGTTTCCTTTCCTTCGGAAGTATGCAGTGAAGGATCCTTCGATTCTGGACCCAGTTCCAGACTTTCTGACTCTTCAGTTAGGTCAGGCCCATCCATCACTGCGAACTCTCAAGCTAACGGCTTGGCTGCTCCACTTCCGACCTTAGTCAGACAGCATATCCTTTCGCCCGAGGTGGTCCGGATTCTGTCTCCTTCTCACAGAGCTTCCACTAAGGAGATATATTCTAATAAATGGAAAAGGTTTGCCATTTGGGCCCAGCGGCACAACCTTGACCCTCTGACAGCCCCGGTGTCCGCAGTATTAGATTTCTTGGCAACTCTTTTTAGACACGGCTCCGCTGTCTCCACGCTTAAAGTCCAATTGGCAGAGATTTCTAATTATCACATTGCCTTTGAGCCTTCACTCATGAGTCATAAGTTGTGTAAGGCCTTTCTTAAGGGAGCTTGGTTGCTTCGCCCCCCCAGTGTTGCAACCTGTTTTGCCATGGGATTTGAATGTAGTTTTAGGAGCCTTGACGTCTCATCCCTTCAAGCCGGCGGCCACTTGTGAGCAAAAGTTCTTATCTTGGAAGACTGCCTTCTTGGTAGCTATTACTTCACCCAGAAGAGTTTGAGCTTCAAGCCCTCTCTGTTAAGCCCCCTTATCTGATCTTTCACAAGGATCGAGTATCTCTAAGACTAAACCCGTCATTTCTTCCGAAGGTTTCTTCTACTCTTTTGTATGCAGCAATCTATAGAGCTACCAGTTTTCTTTCCAAAATTTTCCAACAAGGCAGAATACTGACTTTATCAGTTGGATGTGCATAGACAACTGAGGTTTTACTTTGATAGGACACAGCAGCAGAGGAAATTAGACCAGTTGTTTGTGGCCTTTGCAGATAACAGGATTGGCAAAGCAGTAACTAAGACGACTATTGCTAGGTGGATTAGGGATTGTGTTTCATTTATTTATGCATAAACAGGAAGGGACCTTCCATTTCCAGTTAGAGAGCATTCTACTAGGGCTATGGCAACTTCAGTGGCCTTCCACGCCAGACTGTCGGTGGATGAGATATGTGCAGCAGCCACTTGGGCTTCTCCACATACTTTTATTTCTCATTACAAACTGGACGTGGCCTCTAGAAGTCGGGCGTCCTATGGTTCCACAGTGCTCAGGAGTGTTTTCCAGTGAGCCTCCCAGGATCTAGGTGCTAGGGACGCTGTTCCATCAGTTATGAATGTAGGTGAGATAGGATCGCATTACATATTTTAGTTATGTACTTACCATAACGATAGATGTATGTGATCCATCTCGCCTACATTCTTACGTACCCGCCCTCCTTCCCCCTACCTGTTTGATCTGGAGGAAACACTTTTTTGTACAGTCGGAGTGGCACATGTGAGTGAGTTGTTGTGGGGCACACAAGATCTGGGGGTTTGGGCGTGGTGCATCCTGGGATAAGGGGGTTGGCCCAGCCAATAAGAGACTTTGTGCTAGTGTATCGGCCGAGTCTGAGCAGATTCTCAGCTCTGAGCCCATCAGTTATGAATGTAGGCGAGATGGATCACATACATCTATCGTTATGGTAAGTACATAAAGTTTTCCATTACATGTGCGTGTATTTTGGCGCAAAAGACTTGTGTACCCATTTAATCTGCTTTTGTGATGCATCTAACACTGTGCTGCTATTTCTTCTATCCAGTCTCCTGTCCACCAGGTGTCCCCTGTTAGTTTTATTGAACTTTCCATCAACCTTTCCTTCAATTTTTTTCTTTGTATTTAAGTTGCACCATCATTTTGTTGACTGTCCTCTTTTTCTGACTTGGCCTTTTATTTGTGCTGTCTCCCCTTCTTGTTTTACGAATCCATTTTATGTCTCTCCTTTTTACATTTGCTTGTGTGGACAAATCCACTTGAGGCATTTTAACTAGATTTTTTCATTTCTCTGAAAAACTATCAGAATTGGGCATTTTTCAGGCAGTGACATGTAAAATGTAAGAACATCTTTCTCGAATCACTTTTCCAGATGTATGTCAACAGTTCTAGTGGGGGGGAAGGGGTCTTTATTATTTCAACAATTAGTAGACTATTACATTGTTTGTTGCTTTGTGCTGCTTATGTTTGGCTGTTCACCACCTTATACTGTCATCTGCTGATGTCCTTCCTTAGATCACTGTCAAAATATTCCAAACTGTTGTGCTGGCTCTCTAGATAACTTGGACATCTGACCAGGGTACCAGAGCCATAACCTTTCCATAGAGCCACACTTTTATATGACTATCTCACTTGCCAGTCTGATAACAGGTCCTCCACCCATCAGTCTGTCTCGTGTGTTTATTGGCACCACTGGCTTTCATTGGTTCATGCAAGTGTCCTGTTTGGGAAGCTTCCTTGTTTTTCTTGCTTGCATTGCTGTGTAGCACTTTGTTGTCAGCTTGGAGGGGAAGGTTTGTCGTTGTCAACAGGGATCTCCTCTCTGTCTTTGGTTTAGTCACATAGCACAGTTATAACAAATTGTAAAATTTGCCAGTCTTTTGTTCCCCAAACCCCAGGAGTACAGCTTTTTCTATATACATATTTAGAAACCTAGTGCCTTAAGCACGTTGTGCAGACTAAGATGGCAGACCCTTCCACTCCTGATGTTCCACCTATAACTATGCCCAACTCAGACTACCCAGTTGAACTATTATGTACTTGCTGAGGTGTCGTAACCATTGATAGGCCTGCTACAGTAACCTTGCCAGAGGCCGTGTGGCATTTGAGGATGTTCATCGTGCATACAGCTGCAGTAATCACATATGGGTTCTCTGCCGTCAGGCGGTCCCTCGGTCGGCCGAATTCCAAAGTCTTGGTCCGGCGTCGGTTGTTGTCGCTTTCTTTCCTGACGTCAGCGCGACAAGACACAGCCGACGCCATATTCTTCAGTCTTTTTTGCCGCGCGGTGCCCGAAGCAGAAGCAGTTTGCAAGTGCCGGTCGGCCAGCTCCTGAATTTACGAAAAATTGGAAACCGAAGTCTTCTTTAAAGCTAAGTACCCCGTTGGGGAAACTTTTCTTGCCTCAGACCGATGTCAGACAAAGTTAACAGTTGTATTTCTTGTGGGAAGCAAATACCGCATAAGGATTTCCATTCCCTCTGCATACCTTGTTTAGGCCCAGACCACGATGTCTCGGGCTGTCGCTTTTGTGCTACTTTCAATAAACGCACCATTAAGCGTCGGGCGGAGTTCGCCCAACATTATTTTGGTAAAGCCTTTGATTATAAAATGTCGTCGGAGGCTCAGACTACCGTTTTGTCCAAAAAACGCAAGGACAAGGACCGACTCGTGAGGTCCGCGGTCTCCACCGACACCACGCCAAAACCGACTGCACGTGGTCCGGTACTCAGCGAGACGCCTTTGCAGTCCCTGACTACCGACGACACTTCTTTGGCGGTGTCTTCTGTACCCGAGACCGCAGGTGCCTCGGCCCTTACTCAGACTACAACCACCGAAGCCACTGTGAGTGTTGAGTCTCCTAATGTGGGCAGGTCCACTTCCACCCAGGGTGTGTCTAGGCCCTCCTCTTCCTTTTCCATTAAGGCCTTTAAGTCCAAATCAGCCATGCATCCCAAGAGGCCTGTTGCTCAGGACCCATCCCCAGGCCCCATGCCTAAAAAGCAGATGCTTAAAATGGCTGAGGGTTTGATTACCCTTATCAGGGGTTCCCAACCCCCTCCAGACAAGAGACCCAGAGTGGAGGAAGATTCTCCCTCTTCTGAACAGGGCTCCATTTTCTCAGAACATTCTGATGTAGAGGAGCACTCGTACTCCCCTTATGAAGATTCGGATGCAGAACAGTCCATTCCTTCTGTATCTCCCCCAGAGGCTTTCTCTTTTGGGGAAACCTTGCACACTTTGAGGGAGCACTTCCATTGGGAAGGCCAAGACTTTTTCTGATTCCAAGAAAAGGCTTAGGGAATTTCTTTTGTTACCTCAACACAGACCGCTGGCTATACCTCCTGTCTTGGACATACTTGATTATGTTTACTCGGAGGCTTGTCTTAGTCCGGATTCCCTGCCTCCTGCTCCAGTCAAACCTGATGGGTACTACAGAGTTCCTAACTCTCACCAATTTCTTTTCAAAAGCCGTAATGCTGACCCTGAAACCATTTCTCAAGGCCCCAAGGGAATGAAGGCCTCTACTGCCAAGAATCCACTTCCTTCCGAAAGAGAATCTAGATCCTTAGAAAGGTGGGGGAAAAAGGTATACACCTCTGCCACCCTAGCCATGAGGGCCTTAAATTGTCAGTTCCATAGGCTTTAAATACCAGCAGTTTCTGTTATCTCAATTAAGAAATAAAATGTCTCAACCTGAACAACCAGATTTGAAGGAATTGCAGGATATGATGCATAGTGCAGAACAAGTGGGTAAACACACCTTACAATATGGCTATGATGCCTTAGAGGCCTCCAGTAGAGCTGCTGTTACAGGATCAGTCATTCGTAGACATGCTTGGCATAGGGAACAAAGCTTGCCTGATCATGTTGAAGCTAAACTACTAGATGCTCCTTTACAAAAGGATGTACTATTTGGTACTAATGCTGTGGAGGTACTACGTAAAATGGAAGAAAAAGCTAAATCTATGCAAACTGTCAAGGCTTTTCTACAGGTACAACCACCTCGTTTTTAGCAGAAATTGGCCTTATAAAAACTGGTCTTGTCCAGCCACGGACAAGCCCCAAAGAGGTAGATACAGGCGCACAAGGGGCAGAGGTCAATCTCAAGGATCATATAGAGGCAGACAATGGCAAACTCCAGCACCAAGAGGTGGCAAAGACAGTGCACAACAATACAGAAAACAAACCCAATGACTTCCTTTTCATGCCAAGCAAGTCTCAGCTGGCAGCTCCCTTGGGAGGAAAGCTTGCATTATTTACAAGAAATTGGCATATCACAACAGACAAATGGATCCTGGACATTATAAACAGAGGCTACAGATTTCATTTCCACACTCTTCCAAAAATGAGAGGCATGCCAAACCTGCCACACAATCAAAGGGCAGAGGCACAAATACAAATTTCAAAGCTCATGGACATGAAAGCTATTCAAGAGGTACCTACTCACGAACAAGGTCAATGTTTTTATTCCAGACTGTTTCTGGTACCAAGGAAAGGAACCGACTGGCGACCCATTTTGGACTTGTCCATCCTAAATACATTTCTACTCGTACCAAAATTCAAGATGCTCACATTACAGCAGCTTCTTCCCATGCTGGGCAAGGGGTTTTGGCTGGTAACATTGGACCTCAAGGAGGCATACCTGCATGTCCCAATCAGACAAAGCTGCAGAAGATACCTCAGATTTCTTGCAGGTTCAATCCACTATCAATTCTCTGCATTGCCCTTTGGCTTATGTACTGCGCCCAGAGTATTCACAAAATGCCTGGCATCAGTAATCGCCTACTGCAGACTTCAAGGGATACAAATTTACCCTTATTTGGACGACTGCCTGATCCAAGCGGACAGCAAGCACAAACTTCTGGAACATCTGGCTTATGCAATACGGTTACTGAATTCTCTGGGATACACAATCAACAAAGAGAAATCCAGGCTAACACCATCTCAGAAAATAACTTTCCGGGGTGCCAACTTGGACACAAACACCCAGATGTCCTACCTTACGCCAGAAAAACAGGGGCAACTAACTCAGTACTTCAAAATGCTAGCAAATTGTACCAGGCTTACTGCAAGGAAAATCCTGCAGGCTCTGGGCTTCATGGCATCTTGCATTATTTTAATCCCATGTACAAAGTTGCATATGAGAACTTCACTGGTACCTAAAAAACCTATGGTCTCAGCACAGCCACAATTTGGAAACAATACTACCAATAATTCCATGTTTGCAAAAGGAATTTCTATGGTGGGCCCAAGCATGTCAAACAAACACAGGTCTCCCATTCTGCAAGCCTCAAGCAAATAAAGTCATCACAACAGACTCCCCAGATTACGCCTGGGGGGCGCACATGACAGACAGGTGCATCCAGGGCAAATGGTCCCAAAAGGAAAAGCACCTTCACATCAACCAAAAAGAAATGCTAGCAGTGATAAATGCAATTACAGCATTCAAGGACCTCCTGCATCCAGGACAATTATTGATAAGAACAGACAGCACCACAGTAATGTGGTACATAAACAAGGAGGAACACATTCATACCACTTGTGCAGACTAGCCATGACACTTTGGAACTTGGCTCTGGAATGGCAAATCGAACTTCAAGCACAGTACTTGCCAGGTTTGGAAAACACGCTGGCAGACAGTCTAAGCAGAACTAGGACAGATCCGCACGAATTGAAGTTGCATCCTCAGGTGTTTACACAGATAATCCAAGCGTGGGGAAGGCCAGACATAGTTCTCTTCGCCTCCCACAGGAATCATCAATTGGAAAAGTTTTGTTCAAGGACCTTCCATCCAAAGGCCTGGAGAGTGGACGCCCTTTCATTCAGTTGGACAGCATGGACAGTGTACGCTTTCCCACCTCTGCCTCTTCTGCCCAAGGTGCTCTTGAAAGCAAGAGCAGACAGACTGAAGATGATACTGATTGCTCCAGACTGGCCAAGACAGCACTGGTACCCACTCCTGAGGAGCCTAACACATACTCCTCCCTGGCTTCTACCTCTAATGCCTCTTCTGCTGACTCAGCACAGCTACAAAACTCTTCAGTCAGCTGAAAACACACAATCTCGCTGCATGGAAAATTCCTTAACACCACAACAGATCCTACTGCCCAAAGAGATGCAGGACGTCATTCTGGAGGCCAGAAGGCCATCAACTAGAAAGACCTACTCCGCAAAATGGAAACTGTTTTGCTCCTGGAATGAGAGAAAAGGCCAGGATCCTAGAAAACTAAATTTGCCTCCGGTATTACAGTATGTAGCTGAGCTGCTGAACAGTGGGCTTTCATTTTCCTCTATAAAAATCCATGCCTCCGCCATTTCTGCAGAATTCAACACGGATCCACCGTTATTCTCACCCACTTTTAAGAGAGTTCCTCAGAGGGGCTAAGAATATAAGACCACCAAGGAAACAACCAGTGCCAGCCTGGGATCTTAATTACAGTCTAGAAAAATTAACATTGCCTCCCTTTGAACCAGCTGCCTCAACAGATTTGCAGTATTTGTCCTGGAAAACAGCTTTCCTTCTGGCCATTACCTCAGCTCGTAGGGTTTTGTAGCTACAAGCCCTCATGGCTGTGCAGCCCTTTCTCATCTTCCATCAGGACAGGGTTTCCCTTCGAACCAATCTGTCATTTATGCCTAAAGTGGTATCCAGGGTAGCTTTGAATCAAGCCATACACTTGCCTACCTTTTTCCCCAATCCTCAAAACAAAGGGGAAAGGCTGCTACATTCCTTAGACATCCATAGACAGCTACGTTATTATTTGGACAGAACAAAGCCTTTCAGGAAATCAGAACAGCTTTTTGTGTCCTATGCTGTAAGGAGCTCAAGGGAAGCCTGTTGCCAAACAGACAATTTCAAAATGGATAGGCCACTGCATACGATTTTGTTACTCCTATCATCGGAAATCTGTCCCTACAGGCATCAGATCCCACTCCACCAGGGCCAGAGCTACCTCTACAGCCTTCCTCAGAGGAGTTCCTACCAAAGATATTTTGGAGGCAGCCACTTGGAGTTCTGTGCATACCTTCACAAAACACTACCACCTGCCTTTATATTCCAAAACTAGAGCAGGCTTTGCCACTGCTGTATTGCAGGGCATTCTGGCTCATCCCAGTTCCACCTAGTGCCTACCACCCTGTGCGTAGCTTTGGGATTCTACCCATATGTGATTACTGCAACTGTATGCACGATGAACATAGTACAGTTTTGTACCTACCATAAATGTAGATGTTAGAGTGCTAATAGAGCTGCAGTACAGGTTTCCCTCCCTCCTTCCCCTCTTGGTAAAGGACTAGTGGCTAACACCTCCTCTTACAACCTAATTTGGGTTATCCTCCTATGGTGTATTTGCTTGCAACTACTGTTTTTTGATTACATTGCATTGCTTGAATATATTTTTATATATAATTTATGTATTGCCTTCCTTCTGGGGGCACCTGACATCTGGGGCAAGAAAAGACTGAAGAATATGTCGTCGGCTGTGTCTTATATACCCCTGTCGCTCTGACGTCAGGAAAGAAAGCGACAACAACCGACGCCGGACCAAGACTTTGGATTTCGGCCGACCGAGGGACCGCCTGACGGCAGAGAACCCATATCTGATTACTGCAGCTATATTAGCACTCTAACATCTACATTTATGGTAGGTACAAAACTGTACTTTCATATGCTTGAATTAACTGATATTACCTAAACTGATGAAGTGGAACCTCTGTATAATTTCTTTAGGACCAGAGGGTGTACTGCAAATATTTGTTAGAAAGGAGATACCAGGGTCTCTTGCACTTACTTTAGGTGACGGAATCTCTGCATCTTGTTAAAGCAGACATCACACCAAAAAAAGGAAAAACCTAAAAATGTTTCTTCCCCTAGACATCTAAGGAGAAAGTGGATGGATTTCTCCCTGGGTTGTACAAGGCTTTATGGCACTTAAGACCATCTTTTACTTCATCTGCTCCTGCTGCCGTCATCTCTCAGCAGAGTTGTATACAGTCTGAGGAGGAAGTCGATTCAAAGTCTGATGGATATTCCCTTTTTACCAATACAACTTTGGTTCCCCCTTTTATACTACTTAACTAGGGGGTAATCACCACAAGCTACCCCACAAAGTGAACTTGCTCACATAACTAGCTCTACTCTTCAACACAGCCTGTCCTCTCTCAACCTGACATTATGGTCGGTAGGATTCTGTTCCCTTTCGGCCATCAGTTTTCTAAGAACGAGCTTCAGGTTCTCAGAGGTAAGGAAACCTATTACCTGGAAATCTTACATAGCCAAATGGAAAATATTTTGTCTGGTGTCATGTTTGGAAACTACTCCCTATGCAAACAGGTGCTCCCACTATTCTGTCTTGTGTGAGCTCTTAAAACCTGGTCTTGGCATACTCTGTCAAGGCACAGTTTTCAGACATTTTTGCTTGCTTTACCACTAGTGTCTAGAGAAGTAGTAAAACCATTTCTGAAAGACATCCCCATCTGAAGCCACCTAGGAAAGCTACTCTACTTCCCTGGGACCTCAACTTTGTTCTGGAAAAAGTTGAGATTTTATCTTTTGAGCCTTGCAGCATCTGCTTTTCTCAAATTCTATACTCAGAAAACCGTACTCCTGGTTGCCCTTACCTCATCTAGCGGAGTCCCTGAGCTACAGGCCTAAATGGCCTCATCACTCTTCCTTATCTTCCATAAGGACAGTGTGTCTTTGAGTTGGTCCATTGTATGTCTAAAGTGATAAATGAGTTATTCCTCAACTAGGCAGTCAGTCTCCCTACATTCATCCGTAACCCACTAAATAGGGGGAGGGACAAGGGTATTGCGCTCAGTGAATGTACATAGGTTGCTTAGATTCTACCTAGACAAGACTGTCTGCAAGACTGACCAGTTGTTTGTTTCCTTCTGATAATTCAAGCTTTGTAGCCCTGTTTCAAAGCAAACTGTTTCATAGATTACTAAATCCATCTATATGTTAAGTTGTCAATCTCGCCTTCATTCTTGCTTGATGGGTTCGGAGCCGATCCTCGGCTCCAACTCGGCACTTGCTAAGCTCGAGAGTCACTTTTACCAGCTCGATGCAGCCCCATATCCCATGATGCAAGGCGGTAAGTACCCAGATCTCGTTTGCCACTTCGCTGATGAGGTCCTCTTTTTACCAGCTCCTGGTAAGTGATTTTTACATTACTATTTTTGCCCCTTTTCTTCTAAAACTTTAAAATTTATAGTTTTAACACAGTTATAGTCCCTTTCTGACTAGAAATTCCCTGTTTCCTTAAAACTTTTAGTCAGACTTCTCCCATCCCCCCCCCCCCCCCCCTGTTAGGGTGTGTGTGTGTGTGTGTTATTGATAGGTTTTTTTTTTGGGATATATAATTTAATTTCTTGGACTGGTGTTGTGTGTGTGTGTATTATTCACCATGTCTAAGGAAAGGGTCTCAGGCTTTAAGAAGTGTGACTCGTGCTGTCAGAAGATGTCTCTGACAGGCGGTCACACTTCTTGCCTTTACTGCCTGGGGCCTCTTCACCTGCAGGACTCCTGTGCTATATGTCACTCTTTTAGCCAGAGAGTCCTGCAGGAAAGAAGAAATAAATTGATTTTGAGGGGTCTTCTTAAGCCGGAGGGCTCTCCGGCTAAGTCGGCTCCATCTAAGGCTTCTAAGTCTTCCAAGGCCCAGGCTTCTGTGTCCAAGCCTGTGGCCTCGGCTCCGACTCTTTTAGAGTCGAGATCGGCTCCGGCTGGAGCCGATTCTGGTTTACATAAACCTTCGGCACCGATGGCTATCGGTGCCGATTCAGGTTCGACCACTTCGGTGTCGGCTCCAATCTGTTCCGACCACCATGTGGCTCAGGCATCGGTGTCTGCTCCGGCTGGAGCCGATGCATCGAAGCTACCTGTCGGTGCCGATAAGTTGTCGGCTCCAACAGTTTCTGTGGTTTCATCGGCTCCGATGGTTCCTTCGAGGAAGAGGTCTAGGTCCCCTTCCTTGGAGCCGATACTCGGCTCGGCGCCTCTCCTCTCGGAACGGAGCCATCGGAGCCGATCTTCAAGGTCATCCAGGCTTTCTGACCATGATTTAGAGAGAGTGGTCAGATTACTAAAATCACAGGCACTGGCCCAAATGCTACATAGTCCATCTCAGCAGACGACTATTAGTCCACACCCCATTGCAGTTCCTCCTTCGACTCTACCCCAGAGTTTGGAGTCTTCGGGAACAGTTTCTGCTACGGCTGAGGGACAGATACCCCCTTCTGCTCCTTCAGCCTCTACTCTTATCTCCTCTTAGAGACCTTCCTTTGAGGGATTCGGTGGCCGGGCTTCCCTGGTCTCCTCCGAGGGGGTGAGTGGCATCGGACCCTTGTCCGACCCCGCTCTTCCCCTTGGAGCCTCTGCCTTGGTGAGCTCGGCTCCGACATCTGCCTCTGAGCCTTCTTTTTCGGTGGGTCCTGGAGTTCCTAGATCTTCGGAGCGGGTTCTCTCGGACCTCCCTGGGAGGGGTGCCTTCGAGGTGATGAAGAGTGTGCTGGCCACTGGACTCGGCCAGCAGTCTGTTCCCTTAGCTCCTCCCTCTATAGTGCCTGTTGACATCTCTGCCACTTCTCTTGCTCCAGGACCTAGAGATCCTCCGCCTCAGGTTTCCCCACTGGGAATATCCCCCTCTTCCGAGGATTCTCCTGATTTGTCAGGAGATCCTCCGCGGAAGAGGACCTGTAAGAGGAAACACGTAGACTCCCCCGAGTCTGTCACTTCAGATACTGACTTAGATGAGTCAGAGGGATCCCCAAGATCCCCCTCTGAGGATGTCTCTTTCTCAGACATCCTAGAACTCCTTAGACAGAGGGGAAACTGGCCCACCAATAATCCCTCTGAGGATGAGTCAGTATACCTGGAGGCGTTTGGATCTCGGCCCTCCACCTCCTGGGTGTCTCCGCCTTTCGACCCCCTTATGCAGGTTATTGCTCGAAAGGCGTGGGCTGCTCCTGACTCTGTAGAGCCAGTCCCTAGGAGGCCTTCTAAATTTATTACTGCCCCGTCGGACAAGCAATTCCTCACAAAGGGTGTCCCCGCTGATGCCATGGTGGTGGCGGCTGCCACCAAGAAGGAACTTGCAGATACTTCTGTACCTGTCCATCCTCCTAATAAGGACTCTAGGACCATGGATAGATATGGTAAGCGGATGTTTTCTTCAGCGACCTTTGCTATGCGTTCGCTGAACTACCTATGTCACTTCACCAGACTCCAGAGGGATATCCTTAAGGAGCTAGGTTAAGTAGTACAGGATCCTACAGCTGCAGGGGCTCAAGAAAAAATTGCTTCGCAGCTAGGAACCCTTAACTCCATTGCAAACTCCTCCATGCGGCTGATATATGCTGCTGATGGAGCGAGTAGGGCCGCAGGTACAGATGTGGCTCTTAGACGCCAAGCCTGGATGCGGCTATGTAACTTTGCAGATCCCTTTAAGGCGTCCTTCACAAACTCTCCCTTTGATGGGTCAGCTTTGTTTGGCCCTCAAGTGAAGGAAACGTTGACCAGGTGCGAGCAGGACGGCAAAACTCTTTCTGCCGTAGGAGTCAGTTTTTCAACCCCTTCTAGACCTTACCCCAAAGGACAGAAGGGTGGCAAAATGTGGTTCCGCAAATCCCAAGGAGTCACGCCGGATTCACGTGGTCAGTTTACCCCTAGAGGCAGAGGGGGTAACAACAACAGACGCTGCTCTAGAGGCAGAGGGGGTCCACAAAACCAGGGAAACAGAGTCTCTCTCTCTGACCAGCCCTTTCAGCATCCCTGAGATGTTGCCCGGCTGTCCCTCCTTGGAGGCAGTCGGGGGAAGACTATCGCTGTACCCAGAAGCCTGGCGTTCCCTCACTCAAGACAGATGGGTACAGTCGATCATATCCAAGGGTTACAAAATTCCTTTCGAGGAAAGTCCTTTCTATCCCTCAAATTCCCTTCCAGATGTACCACCCGGTCTGAGGGAAATTGCAGAGTTAGAAGTCTTAAAACTACTGCAAAAAAGAGCCATTCAGCCAGTTACAACAGATCATTCAGAGCCCGGAATCTACTCAAGGTTCTTTTGGTCCCCAAAAGACGGGAGACTGGAGACCAATATTGGATCTCAGCAGACTCAACAAGTCTGTGAGGAAGACAAGATTCCGAATGGTCACTCTTCAGTCAATACTGCCCTTCTTACAGAAGGACAACTAGATGTGCTCAATAGATCTTCAGGATGTACTATCACATAAAAATTCACAGGCGCTCAGGAGATTTCTCCGCTTCGGCTGGGGTCCAGTCATTTCCAGTTCAGAGCCCTGCCCTTTGGTCTCACTACAGCCCCCAGAGTGTTCACCAAATGCATGGCAGTGGTCACGGCTCACCTGAGACGTCAAGGATTCCAGGTGTTTCCGTATCTCGACCACTGGCTCCTTTCAGCCACCACCAGGCATCAGCTTGTTCAAGCCAGGGATTACACAATAAATCTTTGTTCTCATTTGGGCATCTCAATCAACTTCGAAAAGTCATCCTTGTTGCCCTGCCAATCTATTACTTTCATAGGCGCAAACTTAAACACTGTTCGGATGTCAGCTACCCTTACAGATCAAAGAGTTTCAGACATTCAAAGTCATGTCAGGATCATTCTAGCCAACAAGAAAGTACAGGCCAGAATGGTTCTAAAGGTATTAGGCCTCATGGCTGCGGCCATTACTCTTCTTCCCCTGGCTCGCTTCTGCATGCGCCTTCTTCAGTGGATGATGTTCACTCAGTGGTCTCTTACCAACAACTTCCAATGCGTCACCAAATACTGGTGACAGATTTGCAAGAATCATCTTGCTTGGTGGATCACTTCTCCCCAGATTCACCAAGGCAGACACTTTGTACCCCCATCCCCGGTAGCCACTGTCACCATGGATGCCTCCCTGATCGGGTGGGGGGGTCATTATCAGGGCAGGATGGTTCATGGGACGTGGCAACCGTTCGAATACCACCTGCACATAAATGTCCTAGAGATGAGAGCAGTGCTTTTAACGTTGCAAGCCCTCAACGACTTTCTTCCCGTAGGGACAATTGCAGTCCACACTGACAACACGTCTGTAGTTTGGTATATCAACAAACAGGGCGGAACAAAGTCCTACCCCTTGTGTCAAGAAGCGCTCAGACTTTGGCAATGGGCGATCTCCTCTCATCGGTTTCTGGTAGCAACGCATATCCCTGGGAAAACCAACATTTTAGCGGACAGATTGAGCAGAGCTATTCTCATGCCTCACGAGTGGTCTCTCAAGCAATCTATAGTGGAAGAGATTTTTCTGGAATGGGGTCGCCCATGTTGCGATCTTTTTGCTACTCCCCAAAACAGCAAATGCCCAGACTTCTTCTCTCTTCCCTCTGCCAGGCCATCCCCCCAGAGACGCTCTGACCCAGGATTGGCCCCAGGGACTTCTTTATGCCTTTCCTCCTTTTCCTCTGATCCCTCAAGTTATCCAGAAAGCAACCGTTTTGAGAGCCAAAATGATTCTTATTGCTCCTTATTGGCCTCGACAAATTTGGTTTCCATTCCTCCATCGTCATCTTTTGGTGCAGCCGTGGCATCTGGACCCAGTGCCAGATCTTCTGATTCACCAATCCGGTCAGCTGCACCGGTCTATCCCTTCTCTCAACCTCACAGCATGGTTGCTCCACTTCCTTCCTTAGCCAGGCTTCCTTTGATCTCTAAACCAGTTAGAGACATTCTAGTAGCTTCCTTAAAATCCTCTACCAGAAGGATTTATACAAGCAAATGGAAGCGTTTCTCTTATTGGGCTAAAGCCAAGAATATTGATCCCTTCACTGCTCCAGTTCAGGCAGTTTTGGATTTCTTAGCGGAGGTTTTTCATGCGGGCTCCTCTTCTTCTACAGTTAGTTCAATTGGCTGCTATCTCGAACTTTCATGTCGGGTTCGCAGATCACAATATTATGTCCCACAGGCTTTGTAGAGCCTTTTTAAAAGGAATTTTCCTCCTGAAGCCTCCAGTCAGGAGTCCTCCCCCTCAATGGGATCTAAATTTAGTGCTGACATCTTTGATTCTTCCCCCCTTCGAGCCAGCTGTTTCTTGCTCCCTGAAATTTCTTTCATGGAAAACCTTATTCCTGGTAGCTATTACATCGGCCAGGAGGGTGTCTGAACTTCATGCTCTTTCTGTTCGCCCCCCCTTTGGTTTTTCACAAAGACAGAGTATCATTGAGAACTAATTCGACCTTTTTGCCTAAGGTCGCCTCAAAGACTAATTTAAATCAATCCATTGATCTCCCTGTATTTTTTCCAAATTATTCTAACAGATCGGAACAAAAACTACATTGTCTTGATGTCCATCGACAACTCAGATATTATTTGGACAGAACTAAACAATTTAGGAAATCCGATCAACTCTTTCTTTCCTATGCTGATAACAAGAAAGGCCTTCCTGTCTCAAAAGTGACCTTATCTAGATGGCTTTCTTCTGTCATCTCTGAAATTTATCGGCTCGGGAAAACAGCTGTGCTCAAAACCTAAAGCACATTCAACCAGAAGCTTAGCTACTTCTACAGCCTTTCAAGCTAGACTTCCTTTAGACACTATTTGTGCAGCGGCCACTTGGGCCACTCCTCATACTTTTGTTTCCCATTACAAATTGGACTTGGCCTCCAGGGACAGAGCCAGTTTTGGCTCTACAGTCCTCAAGAGTCTGTTCCATTGAGCCACCCAGGATAGAGGTGCTAGGGACGCGGTCCCATAAAGCAAGAATGAAGGCGAGATTGACAACTTAACATTAAGAAGTTATGTACCTACCATAACGTTCCATGTTAGTTGTCTTCTCTCGCCTTCTTTCTTGCGACCCTCCCTCCTTCCCCCAGGCCTGGACAGACCTTTCTTTACAATGAGTTATGATGCTGAAGACCATACAGAGCTGGTCCTTCTTCCATCCTGCAAGTTTTTCTTTCTTCCTTTGGGAAGTGTTTATGCTAGGTGCTATTGCCCTTTGTTATCAAATGAGATCTGGGTACTTACCGCCTTGCATCATGGGATATGGGGCTGCCTCGAGCTGGTAAAAGTGACTCTCGAGCTTAGCAAGTGCCGAGTCGGAGCCGAGGATCGGCTTCGAACCCATCAAGCAAGAAAGAAGGCGAGAGAAGACAACTAACATGGAACGTTATGGTAGGTACATAACTTCTTATTTTGTTATACTTACCATGGCAAGTTTACCTTCACCAGTGAAGGCATATTCTTCCTGAGCCATGGCTTCAAGTACTTTTTGTAAAGGGGTACACTTGAGGGCCATCATAAAAGCAGCCACCAGGTCCTCTGTACACATCTTTACTAAGCATTACAGAGTGGACACTTTCTCCAAATCCAGAGGTGCCTTCATGTGGGAAGTCCTCTCAGGACTGCTTGACACGTCTCCGTGTCTTATCCTACCACTCCTTTCGAGCTTTTTGGGAATTATACTGCAGCAGTGATCTAAGGAAGGACATAGTACAGATGTTCGTGTTTCACTGTTGCAGTCATTACTCTTGGGTTATCCTGCTGGCAGGCTACCCGCAGTCTGCCTGAATTCCAAAGTCTTGGTCCAGCGTCGGTTGCTGTCACCTCTTCCCTGACGTCAGTGCACCAGGGGTATAAAAGATGCAGCCGATGCCATTTTCTTCAGTCTTTCTTGCTGTGCGGTGCCCGAAGCAAAAGCAGTTAGCAAGTGCTGGTCGGCCGACTCCTGAGATTTTCAAAATCTAATTTCAGATCCAAAGTCTTCATTAAAGCTAAGTACCCCGTTGGGGAAACTTTTTTCTTGCTCCAGACAGATGTCAGAAAAAGTTAACAATTGTATTTCTTGTGGGAAACAAATACCTTATAAGGATTTTCATTCTTACTGTATTCCTTGCCTAGGCCGTGATCACGACGTTGCTAGCTGTCGGTCTTGTGCTAGATTTAACCAACACACTATTAAGTGTCAGTATGATTTTGCCTTTCATTACTTTGGCCGAAGGTTTAATTTATATAATGCCGTCGGAACAGCCGACTACCGGAGTTTATAAAAAGCGCAAGGAAAAGGACCGGCATCAGAGGTCCAAAACCGACGAGGCCTCCACTAGGCCAATCGCTGGTTCTCAGTGAGGCACTTTCTCAGCCCCTGACGCCCGCTAGCTCAGAGCCACAGGCCGCTTCCGACTCCCACATGGAGCCAACTAGGCCTCTGGATACACAAGGTTATAGGACTCTCTGAAACTATTCCCTCAGATGGGTCCGGAGCAGCTGAGCAGGCATCTGCTTCTGAGGGTGTTTTCAGACCTACACAATTATATGTCAAGTCAACCTCTGTTTCAAAGACTAAAACAGCTCTAAAGACAAAGAAACAAGTACAGCATTCTGCTGGACAGACTTCCATGCCTAAGAAACAGATGCTTAAAATGGCCGAAGACCTAATTACTTTGATCAGGGGTTCCCACCCCCCTCCTGATAAGAGGCCTAGGCACGAAACAGAATATGACTCTTCTGATCAGGTTTGTTTCCTCTTATTCCTCTTCTGAACAGGGATACTCTTTTCCTCCCCTATGAGGATTCTGATGCTGAAGAATCTATTTTTTCAGCCTCTCCGCCTGAGGATTATTCTTTTGGGGAAACCCTGCATACCATGAGGGAGCATTTTCACTGGGAGAGCCAAGATTACTCAGAATCTAAGAAAAGGCTCAGACTTTCTTTTACTACCTCAGCACAGATCTCTTGCTATTCCACCTGTTGTAGACATTGTAGATGTATTTTCAGAGTCCGGCCTGTCTCCTAACTCTTTACCCCCTGCACCTGCTATGGCAGACTGATACTACAGGATTCCAGACTCTCATAAATTTCTATATAAAAACCCTGCTGCTGACCCAGAAACTATATCTCGGGGTCCCAAAGGGGTCAAGGCTTCCACTGCAAAAAAAACCCTGTCCCCTCTGATAGGGATTCTAGGGCACTGGTCAGATGGGGAAAAAGTTTACACTTCTGCTACCTTGGCTGTAAGGGATTTAAATTGTCAGTTTCATATGCTTAAATATCAGCAATACTTAATGTCACTGCTTAAACAGAAAATGTTGACAAATTCTGAATGTTCTGATAACAAGGAAATGCAGGATTTATTGGATGCAGCTGAACAAGTGGGAAAGCATACTTTACAATGTGGTTTTGATTCACTGGAGGCCTCTTGCAGGGCCGCTGTTACAGGTTCTGTCATTAGAAGACATGCTTGGTTAAAGGAACAGAATCTGCCTGATCATGTTAAAGCAAAATTATTGGATGCTCCATTACAGCATGATACTTTGTTTGGTGTTAAGGCAGAAGAGGTGTTGAAGAAAATTGAGGATAAAGCGAAATCCATGCAGACTGTTAAGGATTTCCTACAGGTACAGTCACCCAGATTTAGCAGGAACTGGCCTACAAAGAATTGTTCCTTTCCAGTGTCAGGCCACAGAGGCAGATACAGACGCCCCAGAGGCAGATCTCTGCCCCAAGGCTCATACAGGCCTAAACAATGGGGTGCTTCTACCTCCAAAAGCGGAGAAGACAAATCACAACCATACAGGAAACAGTCCCAATGATTTTCCTCTGCCAGAATCAAGCACTTATCTTTTGGCAGCCCCCTTAGGGGGGAAACTAGCACTTTTTTCACCAAATTGGCACATGATTACCCAGGACAAATGGGTCTTGAACATAGTGTCTCAGGGCTACAGGTTCTACTTTCACACCCTGCCAAGGGCAAAAGGTATGCCAGACCTGCCACACAATCAATGGGCAGAGGCACAAAAGTAGGATGTTCATCGTGTTTCACTGTTGCAGTCATGACTGTAGGGTTCTCCCCTGCCGGCAGGCAGCCCTCGGTCGGCCAGAATCCCAAAGTCTGGGTCCGGCGTCAGCTGTTCAACCATGCTCCCTGACGTCAGAGCGCCAGGAGTACAAAGCTGACAGCCAATGCCATCTTCTCCAGTCTTTCTTGCCGTGCGGTGATAGTTCGCAAGTGCCAGTCGGCTGACTCCTGACTATTTATTCTGATAAACTTCAGTCTGAAGAGTTTCTTCTCCACTCGAAGCTAAGTACCCCGTTGGGGAAACTTTTTTCTTGCTCCACTCTGGTGTCAGAAAAAGTTAATTGTATTTCATGTGGGAAGCAAATACCTCATAAGGATTTTCATTCTTACTGTATTCCTTGCTTAGGCCCTGACCACGACGTAGCTAGTTGTCGGTTTTGTGCTAGATTCAATCAACGTACAATTAAGCGAAGGTACGATTTTGCTTTTCATTACTTCGTAGGCTTTAACTACAAAATGTCGTCTGATACGGTTCCGGCTACCGGAGTTCACAAACGTCGCAAGGATAAAGACAGGCCTCCGAGGTCCAAATCTGATGATAGCGCACAAGCGGAGCCAGCTTCAGGTTCGGCCATCGTCAGTGAGGTGCTTTTGCAGCCCCTGTCTGCCATTTCAGAACCTATGGCCGAAACTGACTCTCATGAGGAGCCAACCAGGCCTTTAAATATTTCTATTGCAGGACCTTAGGACAATGCTCCTTCAGATGGGTCCGGAGCCGCTGTGCAGGTACCAGCTTCCGAAGGGATTTGTAGGCCTACTCAGCTTCTAATAAAGGCAAAGACAAAGGCAAAGACTCCTACTAAATCAAAGACTGCAACACAGGCCTCTTCTAAACCGGCTCCCAAGTCACAGAAACAGTTAGTCAAGATGGCGGAGGATTTACTTACTATGATTAGGGGTTCACATCCCCCTCCAGATAAAAGGCCAAGGCAGGATGTTTATTATGATTCCTCTGATCAGGCTTCTGTTTCCTCAGTTTCTTCTTCTGACCAGGAATATTCTTTCCCTCCTTATGAGGATTCTGATGCTGAGGAATCCATTCCTTCAGCTTCTCCCCCTGAGGATTTCTTTTTTGGGGAAACTTTGCATGAAATGAGGGAACACTTCCACTGGGAAGGACAGGAGTATTCGGGATCTAAGAAAAGACTGAGGGATTTTCTTCTTCCCCAACATAGACCCCTGGCTATTCCTCCTGTTTTGGATATTGTGGATGATGCCTTTTCGGAGGCTAACTTAACCCCTGACTCTTTTCCTCCTGCTCCTGTTAAGCCTGATAGATATTACAGGGTTCCTGATTCCCACCAGTTTTTATACAAGAACCCTTCTGCTGACCCTGAAACCATTTCTCAGGGTCCTAAGGGAGTTGAGGCCGCTTCTGCCAAAAATCCCATTCCTACTGAAAAGGATTCTCGATCCTTAGAAAGATGGGGCAAAAAGGTGTACACTTCTGCTACTTTGTCCATTAGGGCTTTAAACTGTTAGTTTCATATGCTGAAATGCCAGCAATTTCTCTTGTCTGTTTTAAAACAAAAGCTTACTTCCATTTCTGCCTGTGCAGATAAGGAATTACATGACTTATTGCATGCCACTGAACAAGTTGGGAAGCATGGTTTACACTGTGGATTTGATGCCTTGGAGGCTTCTTGTAGGGCTGCGGCCTCTGGCACAGTCATTAGAAGGCATGCATGGCTAAAGGAACAAAATTTGCCTGAACAAGTAAAGGCTAAATTATTGGATGCTCCTGTTCAGCATAATGTTTTGTTTGTATCAAAAGCTGAAGAGGTGATTAAAAAGATGGAGAATAAGGCGAAATCCATACAAACAGTTAAAGATTTCTTAAAAGTACAGCCACCTAGATTTAGCAGGAATTGGCCTTCAAAAAAATTGGTCCTTTCCCACTTCAGACAGGCCTCAGAGGGGTAGATATAGACGCTACAGATGAAGGCCTCAAACACAAGCTTCTTATAGACCAAGATAGTAGACTGCTTCCACCCCTAGGGGAGGAGAGGACGCGTCACAAACTCAAAGGAAACAAATTCAATGACTCCCTCTGTTGGGCTACAGGAACGTCTTGCCTGGAAGCCCCTCTCTGAGGAAAACTCCCTTATCAAAATTGGACTCAAATAACCCAAGACAAGTGGGTTTTGGATGTGGTTTTAAGAGGTTACAAATTCCATTTTCATACCTTGCCAAGGCCAAGCGGATGGCCAGACCTTCCAAAACATCAATGGACTGAGGCCTTAAACCAGGTGGAAGCTCTTTTGGCTATGAATGCCATAGAACTGTTTCCACTTTCAGAGATGGGAAAAGGTTTTTACTCAAGGCTCTTTCTAGTCCCAAGGAAGCAAAACTCCTGGAGACCCATTCTGGATCTGTCGGTCTTGAACACCTTTCTAGAGATTCCAAAATTAAAGATGCTTACTCTACAGCAGCTACTTCCAATGCTGTCCAAAGATGCATGGATGGTAACTTTGGATTTAAAGGAGGCATATTTACACATTCCCATCGTGCGGGATCGCAGAAAATACCTCGGGTTCAAGGCCGGATCGAGGCACTTTCAATTCTCTGCGCTGCCCTTTGGATTGTCTACTGCGCCCAGGGTCTTCACCAAATGCCTGGCTCCAGTAGTAGCTTACTGCAGACTCAAGGGAATTCAAATGTACCCTTATTTGGACGATTGTCTAATTCAGGCAGACAGCAAGGATGTCTTACTCCAGCATCTAGAATTTGTACAGAACCTCAAGTTCCTGGGATTCTCTGTAAACATAGTCAAATTTGACACCATCACAACAGATAACTTTTCTGGGTGCTCTTCTAAACACCACAACCCAGATGGCATTTCTGACATCCGAAAAACAATTACAGCTGGCTTCAACTTTCAAAACCTTGGCAACTTTAACTCTACTATCTGCAAGGAAATTCCTGCAGGCTTTGGGTTACATGGCCTCCTGCATCCTTCTCGTACCATATGCAAGACTACACATGAGGAAAATACAGTGGTACCTAAAAGTGTATGGTCTCAGCATTGCTGCAGTTTAGACATACTGATCTCCGTCCTTCCTTGCCTTCAAAAGGAATTTTTTTGGTGATCCAGGGCATGTGCTCTAAACAAAGGGAAACCAGTCTGCCTCCTGCCACTCAGATTCTAACCACGGACACCTCGGATTATGCTTGGGGAGCCCATTTTCAGGGCAACTGTCTGCAGGGCCTTTGGACAAAGGATCAGAAGCACCTGCATATCAATTTAAAGGAAATATTAGCTGTTCGGAAAGCTCTATTGGCCTTCAGGAATCTTTTACAACTAGGACAACTACTAATACGGACAGACAACACCACAGTTATGTGGTACATAAGCAAGGGGGATCTCATTCCTACCCCCTTTGCAGGCTAGCCATGGATCTATGGAACACAGCTCTAGCTTGCAATTTGGATCTTCAAGTTCAGTTTCTACCAGGGAAGCAAAACTTCCTGGCAGACAGTCTGAGCAGAAACCTTTCAGATCCACACGAGTGGATGCTGGACACCAAAATATTCAGGATGATAACAGCAGTCTGGGGATGTCCTCACATAGATCTCTTTGCATCCCATCTCAATCAACTACAGAATTGTTGCACCAGGTCTTTCCACAGAGAAGCTTGGAAAGTGGATGCCCTGTCATTCAGTTGGAGGAACCTCTCGGGATATGCCTTTCCGCCTCTTCCTCCTCTTCCACGGGTCTTATTGAAGATAAAACAGGACAAGCCCAAGATGATTATCTTGCTGCTGCTCCAAATTGGCCTCGGCAGTTTTGGTATCCAACTCTAAAAAACCTATGTCTGGAGCCCCCTTGGGTTTTACCTCTGTCTCTGAACCTTCTGTCCCAACATCAGGGTCAGGTTCTACACTCTCATGTCAGAACTCTCAGCCTGGCGGCCTGGTTAATCCAGGGCCTTTGATTTCTTCTTTTCTACCCAAGCAGGTTATGGATGTCATTTTAGAAGCCAGACGTCCTAGCACTAGAAAGTCTTATGCAGGAAAATGGAAAAGATTTTGTTCCTGGATGCAGGCTCAGGATTCTGATCCTCTTCTTCCTAACATTACCTTAATTTTATTTACTTGACAGATCTCTTACATGAGGGTCTCTCTTTCTCTTCCATTAAGATGCATGCCTCTGCTATTTCTGCTCATTATAATATAGACCCTCCCATCTTTTCCCACCAGCTCATGAGACAGTTTCTCAGAGGAGCTAAGAACTTAAGACCTCCTAGATCTCCTCCCATTCCTGCTTGGGATCTCAACTATGTTTTGGAAAATCTAACCTTGCCTCCTTTTGAGCCTGCTGCCTCTTCTGACATCAAGTTTTTATCTTGGAAGACAGCTATCTTGTTAGCCCTAACCTCGGCCAGGAGAGTTTCAGAGTTACAAGCTCTTATGGCTGTGGAACCTTATATTATTTTTCATCAAGACAGGGCATCTTTGAGGACTAATCCTACCTTCATGCCTAAGGTGGTTTTCAAAGTGGCTTTAAATCAAACTATCCACTTGCCAACCTTTTTCCCCACTCCTCAAAATAAAGGGGAAAGGATCTTACGTTCCTTGGATGTACACACACAACTACGTTTTTACTTGGACAGAACCAAGGACATCAGAAAATCAGAACAATTGTTTTTCTTATGCTTCAAGTTCCCAAGGTAAAGCCATTTCAAAACAGACCATTTCTAAATGGATTGCTCATGGAATCAGATTTTGTTATTCACACCATGGAAAGCAAATCCCAGGGAGTATACGGACTCATTCTACCAGAGCAGCTGCCACTTCTGCGGCCTTCCTCAGGGGAGTTCCTACCAAAGACAATTTGGAAGCTGCAACTTGGAGTTCAGTGCATACTTTCTCTAAGCACTACAATCTACCTCTCTACTCTAAGTCTAGGGCAGGCTTTGCCTCTGCAGTCTTGCAGGGCCTTCTAGCTGCCCCTTCTTCTTTATGACCACCTCCCTTTCTTTCAGCTTTGGGATTCTACCCTACAGTCATGACTGCAACAGTGAAACACGATGAACATAGTACAGTTGTGTACACCTACCATAAATGTAGATGTTCGAGTGTCTTCACTGTTGCAGTCTGAGTTTCCCTCCCTCCTGTCCCCTCTTATGTTTACTTTTGTGTAGTTCCTTTTTTCACCATTCTTCTGAGGTGTATTTGCAAAGGTTATGGTCCCTTTTTCATTTTGGGACTCCTGACATCTGGGGCAAGAAAAACAGGAGAAGATGGCGTCGGCTGTCAGCTTTGTACTCCTGGCTCTCTGACGTCAGGGAGCATGGGTGAACAGCCGACGCTGGACCCAGACTTTGGGATTCTGGCCGACCGAGGGCTGCCTGCCGGCAGGGGAGAACCCTACAGTCATGACTGCAACAGTGAAGACACTCTAACATCTACATTTATGGTAGGTGTACACAACTGTACTTTTCATCCCTCATGGACAGTGAGGGCCATTCAACAAGTACCACAGCAAGAGCAGGGACAAGGATTTTCTCGAGACTTTTCTTGGTGCCCAGAAAGGACAAAGCTTGGAGACCAATACTAGACCTGTCTATAAACACATTTCTGGACGTTCCAAAATTCAAAATGTTGAGACTGCAGCAGCTACTGCCCATGCTGGGCAAGAAGGCTTGGCTCGTAACTTTGGACCTAAAAGAGACATACCTGCATGTCCCAATCAGACAGTCTTGCAGAAGATACCTCAGATTCATAGCTGGCTCAATACACTACCAATTCTCTGCACTGCCATTTGGCTTATCTACTGCGCCCAGGGTCTTCACAAAATGCCTGGCACCAGTAATTGCATTTTGCAGAGAAAGAGGAATTCAAATATATCCCTACTTGGACGACTGCCTTATTCAAGCAGAGGCCAAAGCATTCTACTAAAGCATCTGGCGTTTGTAAAAAGATTACTAATTTGCCTAGGGTACACAGTAAACGAAAAGAAATCAAAACTAGTACCTTCTCAAGAGTTAATATTCCTGGGTGCAAGCTTAAATACAACTGCCCAGATGGCTTCTCACGCCAGACCAGCAAAGGCATCTGACTTCTTACTTCGAAAAGATAGCAACAAAGACCCAGTTATCTGCAAGAAAAATTCTGCAGGCTCTGGGCTACATGGCCTCCTGCATTCTGCTAATTCCATATGCAAGACTGCATATGAGGAAACTACAATGGTACCTAAAAAGTGTTTGGGCTCAACATTGCCACAGCCTGGAAACATTAATTTCCCTCATTCCCTGCCTGCAACAGGAGTTTCGATGGTGGGCACAGCCCTGTCACCACAACAAGGGACAGCCATTCACTTTACCCACAGCCAGGCAAACACTAACAACGGCTGCATCAGATTATGCCTGGGGGGCCCACATGGCAGGAAAATGTATTCAGGGCACATGGCCCCCAAGCCAAATGCATCTATACATTAATCAAAAAGAGATGCTAGCTGTACAAAATGCCCCGACAGCCTTCAAGGACCTACTTCATCCAGGACAACTGCTGATAGACTGACAACACCACAGTCATGTGGTACATAAACAAGCAATGGGGCACACATTCCTACTCCCTCTGCAGACAAGCCAAGATTTTGTGGAACACAGCATTGACTTGCCAAGTACACCTGCAAGCGCAGTTCCTGCCAGGAAAAACAAATAATCTGGCAGACTAAGCAGAAACCTCATGGACCCTCACGAGTGGAAACTAGATCCACAAATCTTCAGCATGATAACAAGGAAATGAGGACTCCCAAACATAGATCTTTGTCTCCCCTCACAACTGCCAACTTCTGAGATTCTGCACAGGGACTGATCACAAACAAGCATGGAAAGTGGATGCCCTGTCATTCAGCTGGAACAACCTTTACAGTATATGCCTTTCCTCCACTGCCTCTGCTCCCGAAGGTACTCCTAAAAGTCAGACAAGAGAAGCCACAAATGATACTGATTGCTCCGGATTGGCCATGCCAACACTGGTACCCAGTCCTACGGAACTTGTCCCAAGGCCCAGACTGGACATTGCCTCAAATTCCTCATTTACTGACCCAGCAAAACAATCGGATCCTGCACAGCCAACTCGGAACTCTAAATCTAGCTGCATGATGGATACTGTAACCATTCAGAATACATCTCTCTCTAAAGTTGTTATGGATGTCATTTCGGAGGCCAGGAGGCCTAGCGCCAGGAAATCTTATGCAGAAAAATGGAAGAGATTCTGTGCTTGGAACCAGGCACAAGGAATTGACAAGCTTGATGTTCATCATGTTATACTGCTGCAGTCATCACACTTGGGTTATGCTGCAGTCAGGCGGTCCCGTAGTCGGCCGAATCCCAAAGTCTTGGTCCGGCGTCAGTTGTCGTTGCTTCTTCCCTGACGTCAGTGCGATGGGGATAAGGGGCAGCCGACGCCATTTTCTTCAGTCTTTCTTACCGTGCGGTGCCCGAAGCAGAAGCAGTTCACAAGTGCCGGTCGGCTAGCTCCTGAGATTTTCAAATCGAATTTCAGCTCCAAGTCTTCTCTAAAGCCAAGTACCCCATTGGGGAAACTTTTCTTGCCTCAGACCGATGTCAGACAAAGTTAATTGCATTTCTTGTGGGAAGCAAATACCTCGTAAGGATTTTCATTCTTATTGTATTCCTTGCCTAGGCCCAGACCACGACGTCTCTGGTTGTCTGTTTTGTGCTAGGTTCAACAAACGTACAATCAAGCATCGGGCAGATTTCGCCCGACATTATTTTGGCAGAAAATTTAACTATAGCATGTCGGAGCAACCGACATCAGCAATGATTAAAAAACGCAAGGATAAGGACAGGCAACCAAGACTAGATACCGAGGCCTCAGCAAGGCCTGCCGCCGGTTCTCCTGTTTTCAGCGAGGCGCCTACGCAGCCCCTGACTACCGCTGATTTAGAAATTCTGACTGCCTCCCAGACCAAATCAGCTGGGCCTCAAGAGCCGGTTCCCTCTCACCCCTCTGACGCCAATCCTGACAGTGATCCGGAGATTTTGGACAGACCTTCGGTTTCTGAAGGTGTTTACAAACCGACAACTTTCTCTATTAAGTCTTATGCTAAACTTAAAGCTCCCTTAAAAGTTAGGAAACCGGGTTCACAGGCCCCTATGCCTAAAAAACAAATGCTTAAGATGGCTGAGGATTTAATTACCTTTTATCAGGGGTTCACAACCCCCTCCTGACAAAAGGCCTAGACTGGAGGAAGATTATCCTTCCTCTGACCAAGCATCCATTTCCTTAGCTAACTCTGAGGACCAGGATTATTCCTTCCCTCCTTATGAAGACTCTGATGCTGAAGTGTCCATTCCCTCTGCCCCCCCCCCCCCCCATGAAGACTTCTCTTTTGGGGAAACTTTACACACCATGAGGGAACACTTCCACTGGGAAGGCCAAGATTACTCTGACTCTAAAGACTCCGTGAGTTTCTTCTTCTTCCACAGTGTAGACCCCTTGCAATTCCTCCAGTTGTAGACATTTTGGATGATGTTTACTCCAAATCTAGTCTAAACCCAGATTCCTTACCTCCTGCACCAGCTAAACCAGACAGATACTACCGAGTTCCTGATTCTCATAAGTTTCTATGTAAAAGCCCTGTTGCAGACCCCAAAACCATTTCCCAGGGTCCCAAAGGGGTTAAGGCCTCTACTGCTAAGAATCCACTACCTTCTGAAAGAGATTCCAGAGCATTAGAAAGATGGGGGAAGAAAGTGTATACGTCTGCCACTTTGGCTATGAGGGCCTTAAACTGCCAATTCCACATGCTAAAATACCAGCAGTACTTGATTACACAGTTAAAGCAGAAAATGATCCCTCAGACAGATCAACCTGATTTCAAAGAGATTCAGGATTTGCTGCATGCAGCAGAACAGGTGGGAAAGCATACCTTAGTGCGGTTTTGATTCATTGGAAGCCTCTTGTAGAGCAGCTGTCACAGGATCTGTAATGTGTAGACATGCTTGGCTAAAAGAGCAAGCCTTACCAGAACATGTCAAAGCAAAGTTATTGGATGCTCCACTGCAGAAAGATGTGTTAGTTGGTGTAAAAGCAGAGGAAGTTTTAAAGAAAATGGAAGAAAAGGCAAAATCTATGCAGACAGTTAAAGATTTTTTACTGGTACAACCTCCTTGTTTCAGCAGAAACTGGCCATCAAAAAACTGGTCCTTTCCTGCATCAGACAGACCCCAAAGGGGTAGATAGACGCCCAAGGGGCAGGGGCCAGCCACAAGGTTCTTTCAGGCCTAGACAATGGCATACAACAACTCAAAGCGGTAGAGACGAAAGATCTCAACCCTTCAGGAAACAAACACAATGACGTCCCTCTTCGCCTGCCAAGCAAAATTGCCCTGGCAGCACCTTTGGGAGGAAAACTGGCTCTATTTCCACAAAATTGGCGCATCATAACAAAGGACAAATGGGTTCTGGATATCATTGCCCAAGGCTACAGATTTCATTTTCACACTTTACCACGGATGAGAGGCATGTCAAATCTGCCTCCAAACCAATGGGCAGAGGCACAAACGCAAATTTCAGCTCTCATGGATATGAAAGCAATTCAAAAGATACCTACAAAGGAGCAAGGTCATAGTTTTTACTCAAGACTATTTCTAGTACCAAGAAAGGACAAAGCCTGGAGACCCATTTTAGACCTCTCAATTCTAAACACATACCTGGAGGTACCCCAATTCAAAATGCTCACACTACAGCAGCTTCTTCCCATGCTGGGCAAGGAGTCTTGGCTGGTAACGTTGGACCTCAGAGAGGCATACCTGCATGTCCCTATCAGACAATATTGCAGAAGATACCTCAGATTTTTGGCAGGTACAACGCATTATCAATTCTCTGCATTGCCCTTTGGCTTATCTACTGCCCCCAGAGTATTTACGAAATGCCTGGCATCAGTAATTGCATACTGCAGACAACGAGGAATACAAATTTATCCATATCTGGACGACTGCCTGATCCAAGCGGACAGCAAGGCCATTCTATTACAGCATCTGGCATTTGTAACAAAGCTGCTAAGTTGCCTAGGGTACACAGTAAACAAAAAGAAGTCAAAGCTAATACCCTCACAAGACATAATATTCCTGGGTGCCAGCTTAAATACAACGACCCAGATGGCTTATCTCATGCCAGACAAACAAAAACAACTGACTCAATACTTCAAAAAGATGGCAACTTTTACCCAGCTCACTGCAAGGAAAATCCTGCAGGCATTGGGGTTCATGGCATCCTGCATTCAATTAATTCCACATGCAAAGCTGCATATGAGGAAATTACAATGGTACCTGAAAAGTGTATGGACTCAACACAGGCACAGCCTCGAAACAAGTACATCTTATTCCCTGCCTTCAAAAAGAGTTCCTATGGTGGGCTCAAGCATGTCAAATAAACAAGGGTATTCCTTTTGTCTTACCTCCAGCAAACCAAACTATAACAGATTCTTTAGACTACGCCTGGGGAGCACACATGGCAGAACAAGTGCATACAGGGCAAATGGTCTGCAAAACCAATGCATCTACACATAAACCAAAAAGATGCTAGCTGTGCAAAATGCACGGACAGCCTTCAAGGACCTCTTGCATCCAGGACAACTACTAATAAGGGCAGACAACACCACAGTTATGTGGTACATAAACAGGGAGGAACACACTCCTACCCTTTATGCAGACAGGCAATGACCTTGTGGAACAGAGCATTGACTTACCAAGCACAACTGCAAGCACAATTCCTGCCAGGAAAGGAAAACTTATTGGCAGACGAATTAAGCAGAAATTTGGCAGATCCTCACGAGTGGAGACTACACCCACAAGTATTTTCAATGATAACTCAAAGGTGGGGACGCCCAGACATAGATCTATTTGCCTCCCCCAACAATTGCCAACTACAGAAATTTTGCACAAGGACTTATTCCCTAGCCTGGAAAGTGGACGCCCTATCATTCAGTTGGACAGCATTTGACCGTCTATGCCTTCCCATCACTACCTCTCTTGACCAAGGTATTACTGAAAGTCAGATCAGAGAGACCACAACTGATCCTCATTGCTCCAGACTGGCCACGTCAGCACTGGTACCCATTACTAAGGACGTTGACTCACAGCCCTACATGGATCTTACCTCAATTCCCACTTCTGTTGACTTAGCAAAACTCTCAGATCCTTCACAGTCAGCTCAAGACTTTAAATTTAGCTGCATGGAGAATACCTTGAGTTATCAATCAACACTTCTCTCAAAGGATGTCCTGAATGTCATTTTGGAGGCCAGGAGGCCCAGCACCAGAAAAACTTACTCAGACAAATGGAAAATATTTTGTGCATGGAACCAGGCTAAAGGCCAAAATCCTTGGATACCAAACATTCCTCAAATACTGCAATACTTAACTGAGATGCTACACAAAGGCCTTTCTTTCTCATCCATTAAGATCCATGCTTCAGCCATTTCAGCTCAATATAATACGGATCCTCCCATATTCTCACACCCTTTATTAAGGCAGTTTCTCAGAGGGGCTAAGAATATAAGACCCCCCAGAAAACTCCCAACGCCAGCTTGGGACCTCAGCTTCGTTTTAGAAAAATTAACACTGCCTTCTTTCGAACCAGCCTTCTCAGCAGAACTTCAATACTCATCATGGAAAACAGCTCTGTTGCTGGCTATCCCCTCAGAACTACAGGCACTTATGGCAGTGGAACCTTTCATCTTTTTCCATCAGGACAGAGTCTCTTTATGAACTAACCCTACCTTTATGCCAAAGGTAGTATCCAGTGTGGCTTTGAATCAGACCATTCATTTACCCACCTTTTATCCAAACCCCCAGAATAAAGGAGACTCCTTCACTCTTTGGACATTCACAGACAGCTACGTTACTATTTGGATAAGACAAAGACCTTCAGAAAAACTGACCAACTCTTTGTATCCTATGCTGCAGGTTCACAAAGAAAGGCTGTTTCAAAACAGACCATCTCCAAATGGATAGCACATTGTATCCGCTTTTGCTACTCTCACCATGGGAAAGCAGTGCCTGTTAATATTAGGTCCCATTCTACCAGGGCTACAGCAACCTCAGCAGCCTTTCTCAGGTGTGTTCCAACCAAGGACATTCTGGAGGCAGCTACTTGGAGTTCAGTGCACACCTTTACCAAGCACTACCACCTTCCATTATACTCAAAATCCAGAGCTGGTTTTGCCACTGCAGTTCTGCAGGGCATCCTAGCTTCACCTAACCCAGTTTAGTACCAGCCACCCATCCATAGCTTTGGGATTCAACCCAAGTGTGAGGACTGCAGCAGTATAACACAATGAACATAGTACAGTTTTGTACCTACCATAAATGTAGATGTTAGAGTGTATATACTGCTGCAGTCCAGGTTACCCTCCCACCATCCCCTCTACATACCAGGATGTTAGTTATAACTCCATGTACATCAATCTATTGGATGCATGTCTATATGGTGTATTTGCTAACGGCTAGTACTATTGCTTATCTACTAAGGTATTTTTTCATAGCTATTTGTATTGCCTTCCTAGTTGGGGGCACCTGACATCTGGGGCAAGAAAAACTGAAGAAAATGGCGTCGGCTGCCTCTTTTATCCCCCTGTCGCACTGACGTCAGGGAAGAAGCGGCGACAACCGACGCCGGACCAAGACTTTGGGATTCGGCCGACTGCGGGACCACCTGATGGCAGGATAACCCAGGTGTGATGACTGCAGCAGTATATACACTCGAACATCTACATTTATGGTAGGTACAAAACTGTACTTTCCAAATATTCCTCAGATTTTACAATATCTAACTGAGATGCTGGACAAAGGCCTATCCTTCTCATCAGTTAAGATCCATGCCTCTGCCATTTCAGCTCATTACAGTACAGGTCCACCCATTTTTTCATATCCATTGCTTAGGCAGTTCCTCAGGGGAGCCAAAAACATAAGACCTCCAAGGAGAGCACCAATACCTGCATTGGACCTCAATTATGTCTTGGAAAAACTCAAAATGCCTCCTTTTGAGCCAGCCAATACAGCTGACATAAAAATCTTATCATGGAAAACAGCTCTGCTCCTAGCAATAACTTCAGCAAGAAGAGTGTCAGAGTTGCAGGCATTAATAGCTGTGGAACCTGATGTCCTTCAAGGATGCATCTGCAGTCATCACATATGGGTTGTCCTGCCTCAGGCAGCCCTTCAGTCGGCCGGATTCCAAAGTCTGGGTCCGGCGTCGGCTGATGTCACCCCTTCTTCGACGTCAGAGCGCCTGGGGTATAAAAGCGTCAGCAGACACCATCTTCCCCAGTCTTTCTTGCCGCGTGGTGCCCGAAGCAGAAGCAGTTCGCAAGTGCCGGTCGGCCAGCTCCTGTAATTCAGCTAAACCGAAGACTTCAAAAGCTAAGTACCCCGTTGGGGACTCTTTCTTGCCTCAGCCGATGTCAGATAAAATTAATAATTGCTTAACTTGTGGGAAACAAATACCTCATAAGGATTTCCACTCTTACTGCCTACCTTGCCTAGGCCCAAACCACGACGTCTCGGCCTGTTCCGCCTGTGCTTCCTTCAACCGACGCACTCTAAGACGTCGGTCGGAGTTTGCAGAGGAATTTTTTTGGGGCTAGTTTTGCTTACAAAATGTCGTCGGAGACTCCGACTTCACATTTAATGAAGAAACGCAAGGACAAGGACCGACTCCCGCGGTTTCGGCTGAAACCGCGGCCAGGCCTACCGCGAGTGTCTCTGTTTCGGCTGAAACAGAGTCCTTGGTACTACCATCCACCAAAACCGTACAAACCGACAACCTCGGCCCCGGAGGCCACTTCTGTCTCGGTTGTTGAATCTCCTTTGGAATCTGGTGTCCAGGAACCTTCCAACACCATTCCCTTAGACAAAACCACACCAGCACGTGGTGCAGCCAGGCCTCCTGCATCCATGTCTGTTAAGGCCTTCTCTAGGGCTAAAGCTGCTAAACACTCAAAATATATGCCTCCCAGGGTTATTCCTCAGGGACCCACTACAGGTTCTCGGATCCTTAGTCTAGCCGAGGACCTTATTTCATTAATTAGGGGCTCTCAACCTTCTACAGCAAAATGACCCAGGGTTGAGCCCTCTGATCCCCTCTCCTCAGATGAGGCCTCTGCTGGCTCTACCCTTTCGGACTACCAGGAGGAGGCTTTTTCGGCCTACGGAGATTCAGATGCAGAGGAATCTATCCCTTCGGCCTCCCCTCCTGAAGAACTGTCTTTTGGGGAAACTTTGCACACTATGAGGGAGCATTTCCAGTGGCAGGGCCAGGAATTCTCTGATTCCAGGAAGAGATTAAGGACCTTCTTGCATTTGCTTCAGCACAGACCTTTGGCTATTCCCCCTGTGTTGAATGTCATTGATGATGTGTACTCGGAATCTAGCACAACCCCTGACACTCTCCCTCCGGCTCCTGCCAAACCTGATAGGTACTACAGGGTCCCGGAATCGCATCTTTTCCTTTACAAGGCCCACTCTGCTGATCCAGAAACTATTTCCCAGGGCCCTAAAGGGGTTACAGCTACCACTACAAAAAATCCACTCCCCTCTGAAAGGGAGTCCAGGGCTTTAGAGCGATGGGGTAAAAAAGTGTATACTTCTGCTACCCTTGCTATGAGGGCTTTAAACTGTCAATTTCATATGATACAGTACCAAGAATATTTGTTAGATGAATTGCATAAAAAGCTGTCTTCACCTGAACCCCTAGACCGCAAATCACTTCAGGATCTGGTACATAACTCTCAACAGGTTAGCAACCATTTTTTGCAGTGTGGTTATGATGCATTGGAAGCTTCATGTAGGTCAGCTTTGACAGGTGCAGTTATACGTAGGCATGCTTGGCTGAAGGAACAATCTCTGCCAGACCATGTTAAAGCAAAGCTTCTGGTTGCTCCACTGGAAAAGCAAAAGTTATTTGGCTCCACTGCTCAGGAGGTCTTAAAGAAATTTGAAGAAAAGGCAAAATCTGTACAAACAGTCAAGGATTTTATGCAGGTCCAACCACCAAGATTCAGCAGAAATTGGCCTTCCAAAAACTGGTCCTTTCCAGACACAGACAGATTTCAGAGAGGCAAGAACAGGCGTGCCAGAGGTAGAGGGCAAGCTAGAGGCTCCTACAGAGGACGTCAATGGCAGCATCCCAACCAGAGAGGTAGTGCAGGGCCTACAACTGCTGCACAAGGACAGACTCAATAACTTTACCTTGACACCGCCAACCAGGGCTCAATTGGAAGCACCTCTGGGCGGAAAGCTTTCCTTATTTTCAGAAAATTGGCACATTATTACAAGGGACAAATGGACACTACAAATAATAGACAAAGGATGCAGGTTCCATTTCCACACATTACCGAAAAGAAAAGGCATGCCAGACTTGCCACCAAATCAAAGGGCAGAGGCTTTGAAACAAATCTCCAACTTAATGAAAATGAAAGCAATAGAAAAGGTTCCTCTCGCAGAACAAGGCCAAGGATTTTATTCCAGACTCTTCCTTGTTCCAAGAAAAGAAAAGCAATGGAGGCCTATTCTCGACTTGTCCGCACTAAATACTTATCTCATTGTGCCAATATTCAAAATGCTGACTCTACAGCAACTCCTTCCCATGCTGGGCAAGGGGTCTTGGCTTGTAACTCTGGACCTCAAGGAGGCATACCTGCATGTCCCTATCAGACAAAGCTGCAGAAGACACCTCAGATTTCTTGCAGGTTCAGAGCATTATCAATTCTCAGCATTGCCCTTTGGCTTATCTACTGCGCCCAGAGTATTCACGAAATGCCTGGCATCAGTAATTGCACACTGCAGACTTCAGGGGATGCAAATATACCCGTATCTGGACGACTGCCTTATACAAGCGGACAGCCAACAAATTTTGGTAAAACACTTGAATTATGCCATCTATCTTCTTCAGGCCTTGGGATATACAATCAACATTCACAAGTCAAGACTTGTACCATCCCAAAGAATAACTTTTCTGGGTGCGGATCTAGACACAACCACCCAAATGGCTTTCCTTACAGAAGAAAAACAAAACCAACTACCGGATTACTTCAAAAACCTGTCAAGACAATCTCAGCTGACTGCAAGGAAAATCCTGCAGGCCCTGGGTTACATGGCTTCTTGCATTCTTCGGATTCCTCAAGCAAGGCTACATATGAGGAAACTCCAATGGTACCTAAGGAGTTTATGGACTCAGCACAGTCACAGCTTGGAAACTTTGATACCACTCATTCCATGCCTTAAAAGGGAATTTCTGTGGTGGGCTCAAGCAAGCCAGTTAAACAGGGGTTTGCCCTTCAGCAAACCAATAGCCAGCCAAACCATTACAACGGACGCTTCAGACCACGGATGGGGAGCGCACATGGAAGGAAGATGCATTCAAGGGCTATGGTCACAAAAAGAGCTACGCCTGCACATAAACCAAAAGGAAATGCTGGCAGTGATGCATGCAATCAAGGCCTTCAAGTTATTTCTACATCAAGGCCACCTGCTAATAAGGACAGACAACACTACAGTTATGTGGTACATAAACAAGCAAGGAGGCACCCATTCCTACCCACTTTGCAGACTGGCAATGAATCTATGGGAACTTTCCCTGACTCTCAATATACAGCTGCAATCCCAGTTTGTACCAGGAAAGGGCAATATACTGGCGGACAGCTTAAGCAGGAACATCATGGATGCACACGAATGGATGCTGCACCCAGACATCTTCCATCAGTTAACACATTCATGGGGGAGACCGGACATAGACCTCTTTGCCTCCCCACACAATCATCAGCTGGACAAATTCTGCACAAGGACATACCACCCACAAACAAAGTGGACGCCCTCTCTTTCAGCTGGAGAGATCTAACAGTGTATGCATTCCCACCTCTTCCATTAATGACCGAGGTCTTACTGAAGATCAGGGCAGAGCAGCCAAGAGTGATTCTGATAGCTCCGGACTGGCCAAGACAGCACTAGTACCCATTGCTAAAGAGCATGTCACGGACAAAACCATGGCTTCTGCCACAATGGCCACTTCTCCTGACCCAGCACAATTACAAAACTCTGCATTCCAACCTGAAAATATGTTAGCTGCCTGGAAAATACCTTGACTCATCACCAGGACAAGCTATCCAAGAGAGTGAAGGCTATCATCATGGAAGCTCGCAGGCCTTCCACACGAAAGGCATACTCAGCAAAATGGAAAAGATTTCACACCTGGAACACCTCAAAGGGCCTAGATGCAACAGTTATGAACATGGCTCATATCCTGGAATATTTAGCAGAAAAGCTCCACAATGGCCTGTCTTACTCTTCCATTAAAATTCATGCTTCAGCAATTTCAGCAGAGTACAACACTGATCCTCCTGTCTTCTCCCATCCTCTGCTAAGGCAGTTTCTAAGAGGAATTAAAAACATCAATCCTCCAAGGAAACCACCACTGCCTACTTGGGACCTTAACTTCGTGTTGGAAAAACTAACACTGCCTCCCTTTGAACCAGCAGCATCTGCAGAACTACAGTTCCTGTCCTGGAAGACTGCCTTCCTTCTGGCCATAACCTCAGCAGGAAGAGTATCTGAGTTACAGGCCCTCATGGCAGTACAGCCATTTCTTATTTTTCATTAAGACAGAGTCTCATTGAGAACCAATCCTTCATTTATGCCAAAGGGTGGTATCTAGGGTCTCATTAAACCAAGCTATTCACCTGCCTACCTTCTTTCCAAATCCACAAAACAAAGGGGAAAAGCTTCTGCACACCCTGGACATACACAGACAGTTGCACTACTACTTGGACAGAACAAAAAATTACAGAAAAACTGACCAGTTTTGTAGCATATGCTGCTAGTGCACAAGGAAAAGCAATTTCAAAACGGACAATTTCCAAATGGATAGGGAATTGCATTCGTTTCTGTTACTCCTTTCATGGAAAAACTGTGCCAGCTAACATTAGACCTCATTCGACCAGAGCCACAGCCACCTCCACAGCCTTCTTAAGAGGGGTGGCTACCAAGGACGTTTTAGAAGCTGCTACATGGAGCTCCATGCATTACAACTTGCCTTTATATTCCTGATCCAGAGCAGGCTTTGCTACGGCAGTCCTGCAGGGCATTTTAGCTACACCATCCTTTACATAGATCCTCCACCCCCAGATTGGCTGTGGTATTCTACCCATATGTGATGACTGCAGATGCATCCTTGAAGGACATAGTACAGTTTTGTACCTACCATAAATGTAGATGTCCGATAGGTATGCATCTGCAGTCAGGTTTACCCTCCCTCTTTCCCCTCTGTGGTATTTCTTGGGTACATTCCCCTCTCATAGCTAGCTGGGGTTCATTCCCCTCTCATAGCTAGCTGGGGTTATCTATTATGGTGTATTTGTTTTTATATATGTATATATTTTTGTGCTGTTTGGAATTTATTGCATTTCTCCAAATTTAGCCTTCCTTAGAGGGCACCTGGCATCTGGGGCAAGAAAAACTGAGGAAGATGGCGTCGGCTGACGCTTTTATACCCCAGGCGCTTTGACGTCTGGGAAGGGGCGACATCAGCAGACGCCGGACCCAGACTTTGGAATCCGGCCGACCAAAGGGCTGCCTGAGGCAGGACAAACCCATATGTGATGACTGCAGATGCATACCTATCGGACATCTACATTTATGGTAGGTACAAAACTGTACTTTATTATCTTCCATCCGGACAGGGTTTCTCTATGGACAAACCCAACATTTATGCCTAAGGTAGTGTCCAGTGTGGCTCTAAACCAAACCATTCATTTGCCTACTTTTTACCCAAACCCGCAGAATAAAGGGGAGAGACTTCTGCATTCTTTGGACATACACAGACAGCTACACTTCTACTTGGACAAAACTAAAGCTTTCAGAAAGACTGAGCAACTTTTAGTAGCATATATGCTGCAGGATCACAAGGAAAGGCGATCTCAAAGCAGACTATTTCAAAATGGATAGGACACTGCATTCGTTTCTGCTATTCACAACATGGTAAATCAGTGCCTAAGGGCATTAGACCATATTCTACCAGGGCAGCAGCCTTCCTCAGAGGAGTACCAACTAAGGATATTTTGGAGGTTGCAACTTGGACTTCAGTGCACACTTTTACTAAGCACTACCACTTGCCTCTTTACTCTAAATCCAGAGCCAGCTTTGCCACTGCAGTCTTGCAGGGCCTTATAGCTACTCCTAATTCTATTTAGACCCAGCCGACCAACCTCAGCTTTGGGATTCAAACCAAGTGTAATGACTGCAACAATGAAACACGATGAGCATAGTACAGTTGTGTACCTACCATAAATGTAGATGTTCGAGTGTATTCACTGTTGCAGTCCAGGTTACCCACCCACCATTACCTTTCTTTGCTGGGACTTATTTGTACTTCTCTATCCTATACAACCTATGTGGTGTATTTGCTTGTAGATGAAGGTATTTTTTATTTTAGTGCATGCTTTTATTAGCAATGTTTTTTAGCCTACCCTTTTGGGGGGCACCTGACATCTGGGGCAAGAAAAACTGAAGAAAATGGCATCGACTGCATCTTTTATACCCCTGGCGCACTGACGTCAGGGAAGAGGCGACAGCAACCGACGCTGGACCAAGACTTTGGAATTCAGGCTGACTGCGGGTAGCCTGCCAGCAGGATAACCCAAGTGTGATGACTGCAACAGTGAATACACTCTCTAGCATCTACATTTATGGTAGGTACACAACTGTACTTTTTTCCCCTCTTTCTTGGACTAAGGAAGAAGCATTTTCTGCCTTCTCCCCTCTTAGCTGACCTGTTCCTTAATTTCCTCAAGCATTTACAGATGTTCGTAGTGTTATACTGCTGCAGTCATTACACCAGGGTTATCCTGCCGTCAGGCAGTCCCGCAGTCGGCCAGAGTTCCAAAGTCTTGGTCTGGCATCGTTTGCTGTCGCCTCCTCCCTGACATCAGTGAGACAGGGGTATGTAAGATGCAGCTGACGACATTTTCCCCAGTCTTTCTTGCCGTGCGGTGCCCGAAGCAAAAGCAGTTCACAAGTGCCGGTTGGCCGTCTCCTGAGATTTTCATTCCGAATCCAGAACCGAAGTCTTCTACAAAGTTAAGTACCCCGTTGGGGAAACTTTTTCTTGCCTCAGACCGATGTCATTAAAAGTTTATAACTGTATTTCTTGTGGGAAGCAAATATCTCATAAGGATTTCCATTCCTATTGTATCCCATGCCTAAGCCCTGACCACGACGTTACTGGTTGTCGGGTTGTCTGTTTTGTGCTAGGTTTAACAAGGGCACTATTAAATGTCGGTTTGATTTTGCCCGACATTATTTTGGTAGAAAATTAAATTATAACATGCCGTTGGAACTTCCGACGACCGGAATACACACAAAGCGCAAAGACAAGGGCATCCGAGGCCCAAAACTGACTACGAAGCCTCTTCTAGGACAGTCACCGGTTCTCTGGTTTACAGCGAGGTGCCTTCGCAGCCCCTGACGGACGCTTCTGTAGAACCACAAGCCGCCTCTGACTCCCACGCGGAGATGGCTGTGCCATCGGACGCACAAGCTCTTCAGCCTACCGAGACTAACCTTATAGAGTGATCCGGAGTAGCTGAGCAACCCACAGCTACAGAGGGTGTCTTTTAGCAATCACTTCAGCTAGAAGGGTATCTGAATTACAGGCCTTTATGGCAGTGGAACTTTTCATCATCTTTCATGCGGACAGTGTGTCACTCATAACCAATCCGTCCTTCATGCCCAAGGTGGTATCCAGTGTGGCTCTTAATCAGTCCATTCATTTGCCACCTTCTTTCCCAATCCACAGAACAAAGGCAAACGGATTTTGCATTCCTTGGATGTGCACAGACAACTTAGGTTCTACTTGGACAGGACTAAACCTCAAAGAAAATCTGACCAACTGCTGGTAGCATTTGCTGCAGGGGCAGAGGAGAAGGCTATTTCAAAACAAACCATTTTTAAATGGATAAGCTATTGCATTCATTTGTGCTATAAACACCATGGAAAACCTATCCCCCAGGGGAGCAGACCTCACTCCACCAGGGCTGCATCTACTTCTACAGCCTTACTCGGAGGCGTTCCTACCAGGGACATCCTAGAAGCTGCTACCTGGAGTTCTGTACATACTTTCACCAAGCATTATCATTTGCCAATTTTCTCTAAATCCAGAGCTGGCTTTGCCACTGCAGTCCTGCAGGGCCTTATAGCTGGCCCTAATGCTATCTAAACTCCTCCTCCCAACCATAGCTTTGGGAATCTACCCAAATATGACTGCAACAGTGAAAAGCGAAGAACATAGTACAGTTGTGTACACTTACCATAAATGTAGATGTTAAAGTATATTAACTGTTGCAGTCCTGGTTACCCTCCCTCCTGCCCTCTAACTTCTTTTGGCTATACCTCTACTTTCCTTTACTATGCTTAAAAGCCTTTTTGGTGTATTTGCTTTTTTGTTGGAGGTAAACCTTTGTGTTTTTGTTTAATTGCTCCCCATTAGGGGGGCACCTGCGTCTGAGGCAAGAAAAACTTATGTAATGGCGTTGGCTGCATGTTTTATATCCCTGACGTCATGGAAGAAGGGACAGCAACCGACGCAGGACCCAAGACTTTGTTAATCAGGCCGACTGAGGGCAACCTGCAGGCAGATTGCCCAAATGATAATGACTGCAACAGTGAATACACTCTAACATCTACATTTATGGAAGTGTGCACAACTGTACTTTCCTGACTCTCTTGCAAGTTCCTCTTTAAAAAGCCTACTCCGGATCCTAAGACCATTTCACAGGGACCCTAGGGCATTAAGGCTACTCCTGCCAAAAATCCTACCCCCTCTGATAGAGATTCCAGGGCTCTGGACAGATGGGGTAAGAAGGTATGCACTTCTGCAACCTTGGCCATTAGGGCCTTAAACTGCCAGTTTCATATGTTAAAGTTATCAGCAGCATATTATTGGATTGCTGAAACAGAAAATTATGTTGATTCCCAACTGTGCTAAACAAAAAAATAAATGTACAGGATTTAATGCATTTTGCTGAACAAGCTGAAAACGTACTTTGCAATGTGGTTTTGATTTATTTGAGGCATTTTGCAGGGCTGCTGTCACTGGATCTATACTTAGAAGGCATGCTTGGCTTAAGGAGCAATCCTTGCCAGATCATGTTAAAGGTATATTACTGGATGCTCCCTTAAACCAAGACCTGTTTGACAACAAAGAAGAAGTACTTAAAAAGATGGAGGAAAAAGCTAAATCTATGCAAACTGTTAAAGATTTCCTGCAAGTACAGCTTTAGTAGGCATTGGCCCTCTAAGAATTGATCCTTTCCTGCCTCTTCCAGGCCTTCTCAGTCCAAACCCAGAACCAGCAGAACACCCAGGCTTCAGTCCCAAGGAACTCACAGGCCTAAGCAGTGTGGGCTCCCACTTCCAAAGCAGGGAGTAGTAAGACTCCCCCCTGTGGTAAACTGTTTCAATGACTTGACTTTAAATCTTCCAAGCTCTGCTCAACTGAATGTTCCTTTAGGGGGAGAATTGCCCTGCATGCCAAAAATTGGAAACTCATTACCCAGGACAAATGGGTTTTAAATATAGTTTCCCAAAGATATAGATTTCACTTCCACTCCTTACCAACCCCAAGCAGTTGGCCAGACCTACCCCAAGCGGTTGGCCAGACCTACCCCCAAATCAATGGGCAGAGGCTCAAAAGCAAATTCTCTTTCTTAAGCATCAGGGCTGTTCAACCTGTCCCAGAAGAAGAAGAATGGGGGCAAGGTTTCTACTCAAGACCTTTCCTGGTACCCAGAAAAGACAGTTCCTGGTGTCCTGTCCTGGACCTGTCTATCCTAAACACATTTTTGGTAATCCCAAAATTCAAGATGCTAACTCTTCATCAGCTGCTTCCCATGCTAGGCAAAGATGCCTGGTTGGCAACACTGGATTTAAAGGAAGCCTACCTACACTTCCCAGTAAGGGAATCTTGCAGAAGATACCTACGCTTCAGAGCAGGCTACATGTACTATCAGTTCTCTGCACTGCCCTTTGGCTTATCTACTGCCCCCAAGGTATTCACAAAGTGCCTAGCTCCAGTCATTGCCTTTTGCAGGCAAAGAAATATTCACATATACCCATACCTGGATGATTGCCTAATTCAGGCAGAAAGCCAGGACATACTATTAAATCATCTGGCATTTGTAAAGAAATTGCTAACATCTCTGGGGTACACCATAAATGAAAAGAAATCACATATTGTACCCTGCCAACAAGTTGTATTCCTGGGAGCAAGCTTGAATACAACTTCCCAGATGGCCTACCTCACGCCAGAGAAACAAGTTCATTTGACAGTCTACTTCAAACTACTGGCCACAAAGACCCAGCTATCTGCAAGGAAAATACTGCAAGCCCTGGGTTCATGGCCTCTTGCATTCTACTAATTCCATATGCAAGACTGCATATGAGGAAACTACAATGTTATCTAAATGGCCTATGGTGTCAGCATTCTCAGGATCTAGAATCAATGATTCCTGTCATACCTTTTCTACAGTTAGTTTCTTTGGTGGGCCAGAGGCTTGCTGCCAAAACAAAGGACTGACATTCACTCTACCCCCTGCCACCCAAACCCCAACAGATGCATCAGATTATGCATGGGGGGCTCACTTGGCATGGCAATGCAGTCAGGGCAAATGGAACCCAAATGCATCTGCAGATCAGTCAAAAAGAAATGTTAGCTGTACAGAATGATCTGATAGCCTTCAAGGCCCACATTCTTCCAGGACAGTTATTGGTAAAGACGAACAATACCACTTTTATGTGGTACATAAACAAGCAGGGGGGAACCCTCTCTGGAGGCTAGCCATGGCTCTGGGGAACACCGCCTTGAGCTACCAAGTGCATCTACAGGCTCAATTCCTGCCAGGAAAGCTAAATACACTGGCAGACAACCTAAGCAGAAATCTCATGGCCCCCACGAGTGGAAACTGGAACCAAAGATATTTAATACGTTGAGAAACAAATGGGGGAGCCCAGAGATAAACCTGTTTGCCTCCCGCCAGAACTACCAATTGGACAAATTCTGCACAAGGACTCCCCACAGACAAGCTTGGAAAGTGGATGTCCTGTCCACCTGGAAAAACCTATCCGTTTATGCCTTTCCCCCTCTGCCTCTCCTCTCCAAGGTACTACTAAAGATCAAACAGGAGAAACCAAGGACAGTACTTATTTCCCCAGACTGGCCACGCCAACACTGGTACCCCCTCTTGCGCAGTGTCAATGCTGCCACCATGGCACCTGCCTCAGACCCCCTGCCCTGCTGTCTCAGCAGGAGGGCCTGATTCTTCACCCCACAGCTTCAAATCCTGAACCTGGCAGCCTGGCTAATTACCTGATCTCTCCGTTACCATCCCTCAGTAAGCAAGTGATGGATGTCATTCTGTAGGCAAGGAGGCCTAGTACTAGAAAATCCTATGCTGAAAAATGGAAAAGATTCTGTTCCTGGAGCCAAACTCAGGGGATGGGCACAGCAGTGCCCAATTTACCCCATATTCAATACTTAACTGGGGTGCTTCACAAGGGCATTTCCTTTTCCTTCATCAAAATACATGCCTCAGCCATTTCAGCTCATTACAATACAGAACCACCCCTCTTCTCTCATCCACTGCTGAAGCAATTCCTCAGAGGGGCGAAAAACTTAAGACCACCCAGGAGTACCCCTACTCCAGCCTGGGACCTTAACTTTGTATTGGAAAAGCTCGCTCTACCTCCCTTTGAGCCAGCTGCAAATGCAGAGTTGAAATTCCTTTCTTGGAACAGCCTTCCTTCTAGCCATCACTTCAGCAAGAAGGGTGTCTGAATTACAGGCTCTCATGGCAGTGGAGCCTTTTCATCATCTTTCATGCTGACAGGGTGTCCCTCAAGACCAATCCCGCCTTCATGCCCAAGGTGGTGTCCATTGTGGCCCTTAGTCAGTTCATTTGCCAACTTTCTTTACTAATCCACAGAACAAAGGGGAAACGGATACTGCACTCCTTGGACGTGCACAGACCACTTAGATTTTACTTTGACAAGACTAAACCTCTCAGGAAATCTGAACAACTGCTGGATGTTAATCGTGTTTCACTGTTGCAGTCATGACTGTAGGGTTCTCCCCTGCCGGCAGGCAGTTCTCTGTCTGCCAGAATCCCAAAGTCTGGGTCCGGCGTCGGCTGTTCAGCCATGCTTCCTGACAGAGCGCCAGGAGTACAAAGCTGACAGCCGACGCCATGTTCTCCAGTCTTTCTTGCCTTGCAGTGATGGCAGTTTGCAAGTGCCGGTCGGCTGACTCCTGACAATTTTTTTATAAACGTACTTCAGTCCGAAGACTTTCTTCTCCTACTCAAAGCTAAGTACCCCGTTGGGGAAACTTTTTTCTTGCTCCAGTCAGATGTCAGAAAAAGTTAATTGTATTTCATGTGGGAAGCAAATACCTCATAAGGATTTTCATTCTTACTGTATTCCTTGCTTAGGCCCTGACCACGATGTAGCTAGTTGTCGGTTTTGTGCTAGATTCAATCAATGTACGATTAAACGAAGGTGCGATTTTGCATTTCATTACTTCGATAGGCGTTTTAATTATAAAATGTCGTCTGATACGGTTCCGGCTAACTGAGTTCACAAACGATGCAAGGATAAAGACAGGCCTCCAAGGTCCAAATCAGACGATGTTGTACAAGCAGAGCCAGCTTCAGGTTCGGCCGTCGTCAGTGAGGCGCTTTTGCAGCCCCTGTCGTCTGCCATTTCGGAACAGACTGCCGAAATGGACTCCCACGAGGAGCCAACTAGGCCTTTGAAATATTTCTGTTGCAGGACCTTCGGACAATGCTCCTTCCGGCTTCTAATAAAGACAAAGGCAAAGACTCCTTCCAAATCAAAGACTGCAGCCCAGGCCTCTTCTGATCCGGCACCCAAGTCTCAGAAACAGTTACTTAAGATGGCGGAGGACTTGCTTACTATGATTAGGGGTTCACATCCCCCTCCAGATAAAAGGCCAAGGCAGGAAGTTTATTATGACTTCTCTGATCAGGCTTCTGTTTTTTTCAGTTTCTTCTGACCAGGAATATTCTTTTCCTCCTTATGAGGATTCTGATGCTGAGGAATCCATTCCTTCAGCTTCTCCCCCTGAGGATTTCTCTTTTGGGGAAACTTTGCATGAAATGAGGGAACATTTTCACTGGGAAGGACAGGAATACTCGGAATCTAAGAAAAGACTAAGGGATTTTCTTCTTCTTCCTCAACATAGACCCCTGGCTATTCCTCCTATTTTGGATATTGTGGATGATGCTTTTTCGGAGGCTAACTTAACTCCTGACACTCTTCCTCCAGCTCTTGTTAAGCCAGACAGATATTATAGGGTTCCTGATTCCCACCAGTTTTTATACAAGAATCCTACTGCTGACTCTGAAACCATTTCTCAGGGTCGTAAGGGGGTTAAGGCCGCTTCTGCTAAAAAACCCATTCCCACTTAGAAGGATTCCAGATCTTTAGAAAGATGGGGCAAAAAAGTGTACAGTTCTGCTACTTTATCTATTAGGGCTTTAAACTGTCAGTTTCATATGCTGAAATACCAGCAGTTTCTTCTGTCTGTTTTAAAACAAAAGCTAACTTCCATTTCTGCCTGTGCAGATAAGGAATTACATGACTTAATGCATGCCACTGAACAAGTTGGGAAGCATGGTTTACACTGTGGATTTGATGCCTTGGAGGCTTCATGTAGGGCTGCTGCCTCTGGCACAGTCATTAGAAGGCATGCATGGTTAAATGAACAAAATTTACCAGATCACGTAAAAGCAAAATTACTGGATGCTCCTGTTCAGCATAATGTTTTGTTTGGATCTAAAGCTGAAGAGGTGATAAAGAAGATGGAGGACAAGGCAAAATCCATGCAAACAGTTAAAGATTTCTTACAAGTACAGCCACCCAGATTTAGTAGGAATTGGCCTACAAAAAATTGGTCCTTTCCCAATTCAGACAGGCCTCATACAGACGCTCCCGAGGAAGGCCTCAAACTCAAGCCTCTTATAGACCAAGACAGTGGACTGCTTCCACCCCTAGGGGAGGAGAGGACAGGTCGCAAGCTCATAGAAAACAGACTCAATGACTCCCTCTATTGGGCTGCAGGCACTTCTTGCCTGGAAGCCCCCTCTCTGAGGAAAACTTTCTCTTTTTCACCTAAATTGGACTCGTATAACCCAAGACAAGTGCGTTCTGGATTGGTTTCAAGAGGTTACAAATTCCATTTTCATACCCTGCCAAGACCAAGCGGATGGCCAGATCTTCCAAAACATCAGTGGTTAGAGGCCTTAAACCAGGTGAAAGCTCTCTTGGCTATGAAAGCCATAGAACTAGTTCCACTTTCAGAGATGGGACAAGGTTTTTACTCAAGGCTCTTTCTAGTCCACAGGAAGCAAAATTCATGGAGACGCATTCTGGATCTGTCAGTCTTGAACACTTCTCGAGATACCAAAATTCAAGATGCTTACTCTATAGCAGGTACTTCCAGTGCTGACCAAAAATGCATGGATGGTAACTTTGAATTTAAAGGAGGCATATTTACACATTCCCATCAGGCAGGAATGCAGAAAATACCTCAGGTTCAAGGCCGGATCGAGGCACTATCAATTCTCTGCGCTGCCCTTTGGATCGTCTACTGCGCCCAGGGTCTTCACCAAATGCCTGGCTCCAGTAGTAGCTTATTGCAGACTCAAGGGAATTCAAATTTACCCTTATCTGGGCGGCTGTCTTATTCAGGCAGACAGCAAGGATGTCTTACTCCAGCATCTAGAGTTTGTTCAGAATCTTCTCAAGTTCTTGGGATTCACTGTAAACATCAAGTCAAATTTGACACCCTCACAACAGATAATTTTTCTGGGTGCTTCTCTAAACACAACAACCCAGATGGCATTTCTGACATACGAAAAACAATTACAGCTGGCTTCATCTTTCAAAGCCTTGGCAACATTAACTCTGCTATCTGCAAGGAAATTCCTGCAGGCTTTGGGTTACATGGCCTCCTGCATCCTTCTCGTACCATATGCAAGACTACATATGAGGAAAATACAGTGGTACCTAAAAAGTGTATGGTCTCAGCATTGCCACAGTTTAGACATGCAGATCACCATCTTGCCTTGTCTTCAAAAGGAATTCCTTTGGTGGTCCAAGGCATGTACTCTAAACAAAGGAAAACCCTTCAGTCTGCCTCCTGCCACTCAGATAGTAACCACGGACGCCTCCGATTATGCATGGGGAGCCCATTTTCAGGGCAACTGTCTGCAGGGCCTTTGGACAAAGGATCAGAAGCACCTGCATATCAATTTAAAGGAAATGTTAGCTGTTCAGAAAGCTCTATTGGCCTTCAGGAATCTTCTACAACCAGGGCAACTACTGATACGGACAGACAACACCACAGTTATGTGGTACATAAACAAGCAAGGGGGATCTCATTCCCATCCCCTTTGCAGACTAGCCATGAATCTTTGCAACACAGCTCTAGCTTGCAAACTGGACCTTCAAGCTCAATTTCTACCAGGGAAGCAAAACTTCCTGGCAGACAGTTTAAGCAGAAACATGTCGGACCCACACGAATGGATGCTGGACACCGAAATATTCAAGATGATTACAGCAGTCTGGGGATGTCCTCACATAGACCTCTTTGCATCCCACCTCAATCATCAACTACAGATTTTTTGCACCAGGACATTCCACGAACTAGCTTGGAAAGTGGATACACTATCATTCAGTTGGGGAAATCTCTCTGGGTATGCCTTTCCGCCTCTTCCTCTTCCACGGGTATTATTTAAGATCAAACAGGACAAGCCCAAGATGATTATCTTGCTGGCCCCAAATTGGCCTCGACAGTTTTGGTACCCAACACTGAAAAACCTTTCTCTGGAGCCACCTTGGGTTTTACTACAGACTCCGAACCTTCTGTCCCAACACCAGGGTCAGGTTCTGCACTCCCATGTCAAAACTCTCAGCCTGGCGGCCTGGTTAATCCAGTGTCTTTGATTCATTCTCTCCTACCCAGGCAGGTTATGGATGTAATTTTAGAAGCCAGACGTCCTAGCACTAGAAAATCCTATGCAGGAAAATGGAAAAGATTTTGTTCCTGGATGCAGGCTCAGGATTCAGATCCTCTTATTCCTAACATTCCTCTGATTTTACTTTACCCGACAGACCTCTTACATAAGGGTCTCTCTTTCTCTTCCATAAAGATACATGCCTCTGCTATTTCTGCTCATTATAATACAGACCCTCCAGTCTTTTCCCATCAGCTCATGAGAGAGTTTCTCAGAGGAGCTATGAACTTAAGGCCCCCTAGATCTCCTCCCATTCCTGCTTGGGATCTCAACTATGTTTTGGAAAAACTCACCTTACCTCCTTTGAGCCTGCTGCCACATCTGACATCAAGTTTTTATCTTGGAAGACAGCCATCCTGTTAGCTCTGACCTCTGCCAGGAGAGTTTCGGAGTTGCAAGCTCTCATGGCTGTGGAACCTTATATTATTTTTCATCAAGACCGGGTGTCTTTAAGGACTAATCCTACTTTCATGCCTAAGGTGATTTCCAAAGTGGCTTTAAATCAAACTATTCACTTGCCAACTTTTTTCCCCACTCCTCAAAATAAGGGGGAAAGGATCTTGCATTCCTTGGATGTACACAGACAATTATGTTTTTACCTGGACAGAACCAAGGACATCAGGAAATCAGAGCAATTGTTTGTTTCTTATGCTTCAAGTTCCCAAGGTAAAGCTATTTCAAAACGGACCATTTCCAAATGGATTGCTCATGGAATCAGATTTTGCTATTCACACCATGGAAAGCAAATCCCAGGGACTATAAGGACTCACTCTACCAGAGCTGCTGCCACTTCAGCTGCCTTCCTCAGAGGAGTTTTTCCAAGGACATTTTGAAAGCTGCAACTTGGAGTTCAGTGCATACTTTTTCTAAGCAGTACAATCTACCTCTTTACTCGAAGTCTAGGGCAGGCTTTGCTTCTGCAGTCTTGCAGAGCCTTTTAGCCGCCCCCTCTACTTTATGACCACCTCCCTTTTATTCTGCTTTGGGATTCAACCCTACAGTCATGACTGCAACAGTGAAACACTATGAACATAGTACAGTTGTGTACACTTACCATAAATGTAGATGTTAGTGTCTTCACTGTTGCAATCTGGGTTTCCCTCCCTCCTGTCCCCTCTTATTTTTTCTTTTGTGTGGTTCCTTTTTTCATCATTCTTCTGAGCTGTATTTGCAAAGGGTATGGGATCTTACTCATTTTGGAACACCTGACATCTGGGGCAAGAAAAACTGGAGAACATGGCGTCTGCTGTCCGCTTTGTACTCCTGGTGCTCTGACATCGGGGAGCATGGCTGAACAGCAGACACCGGAACCAGACTTAGGATTCTGGCCGACCGAGGACTGCCTGCCGGCAGGGGAGAACCCTACAGTCATGACTGCAACAGTGAAGACACTCTAACATCTACATTTATGGTAAGTGTACACAACTGTACTTTGCATTTGCTGCAGGTGCAGAGGGGAAGGCCATTTCAAAGCAAACCATTTCTACTTGGATAGGTCATTATATTCATTTTCTGCTATAAGCACCATGGAAAACCTACCCCAGAGGGGATAAAACCACATTCAGCCAGGGCTGCATCTACCTCTACAGCCTTTCTCAGAGGTGTCCCTAACAGGGACATCCTAGAAGCTGCTACCTGGAGATGTCCAAGGATGCATCTGCAGTCATAACATATGGGTTGTCCTGCCTCAGGCAGCCCTTCGGTCGGCCGGATTCCAAAGTCTGGGTCTGGCCTCGGCTGATGTCGCACTTTCCCCGATGTCAGAGCTTCTGGGGTATAAAGGCATCAGCCGACACAGTTTTCCTCAGTCTTTCTTGCCGCGCGGTGCCCGAAGCAGAAGCTGTTTGCAAGTGCCGGTCGGTCAGATCCAGAGATTTCAGCTACCGAAGACTTCGAAAAAAGCTAAGTACCCCGTTGGGGACTCTTTCTTGCCTCAGCCGATGTCAGACAAAGTAAATAATTGTTTAACTTGTGGGAAACAAATACCTCATAAGGATTTCCATTCTTATTGCCTTCCTTGCTTAGGCCCAGACCACGACGTATCAGCTTGTTTAGCCTGTGCCTCCTTCAACCGACGGACTCTTAGACGTCGGTCGGAGTTTGCAGAAGAGTTTTTCGGATCCGCTTTTGCATATAAAATGCCGTCTGAGACTCCGACTACGCATATGGCCAAAAAACACAGGGAAAAGGACCAACACTCGTGGCCAGCGGTTTCTGCTGAAACCACGGTTAGGCCTACCGCGAGTGTCTCGGTTTCGGCTGAAACAGAGTCCTCGGTTCTTACTACTACCGAAATCATACCTCCGACAACCGAGGCCAGAGAGGCCCCGGCTGAGTCTGCTTCAGAAATCCCTACCGAAGCTAGCGCTCAAGAATTGTCCGACACCATTCCATTGGACACTTCTACACCTGCACGTGGTGCAGCTAGGCCCCTGCTTCTATGTCTATTAAGGCCTTCTCCAGGGCTAAAGCTGACAAACTTTCAAAAGCTTTACCTGCCAAATCTACTTCACAGAGGCCTTCCTCAAGTTCTCAGATTCTCAGTCTTGCTGAGGACCTTATATCCTTAATTAGGGGTTCCCAACCTCACCCAGACAGTGCCTCCCTAGCTCCACCTGACAAAAGGGCCTAGGACTGAACCCTCTGAACCTCTCTCCTCTGATTACTCCTCGGATGGATCTGATTTGTCAGACCATCAGGAAGGGGCCTATTCACCTTATGAGGATTCAGATGCAGAAGACTATTCCTTCGGCCTCCCCTCCTGAAGAATTTTCCTTTGGGGAGACTTTGCACTCAATGAGGGAACACTTTCAATGGCAGGGTCAGGATTTTTCTGATTCTCGAAAAAGATTAAGGACATTTTTACATTTGCCCCAGCATAGGCCCTTAGCCATACCACCTGTGCTAACTGTAATTGATGATGTGTATAATGATGTCAGTTCTGCACCTGATTCTCTTCCCCCGGCCCTTGCCAAACCTGACAGATATTACAGGGTCCCGGATTCTCACTTCCACCTGTATAAAGCCCATGCTGCAGACCCAGAAACTATTTCTCAGGGCCCAAAAGGTGTTGCAGCTGCCACTGCCAAAAATCCCCTACCCTCTGAAAGAGAGTCAAGAGCATTAGAGAGATGGGCTAAAAAAGTTTCTACATCTGCCACTCTTTCTGCCAGGGCATTAAACTGTCAATTCCATATGATACAGTACCAAGAATATTTGTTAGATCAGCTGAATAAAGAGCTTTCTTCTCCTGAACCTTTAGACCGTAAATCCCTTCAGGATTTGGTACACAACTCTCAGCAGGTCAGTAATCATTTCTTAAAATGTGGCTATGATGCACTGGAGGCTTCATTTAGATCAGCTATGACTTGGGCAGTAATTCGTAGGCATGCTTGGCTAAAAGAGGAATCCTTGCCAGACTGTCAAGGCTAAACTCCTAGATGCTCCAATGGAGAAACAAAGTTTATTTGGCTCCCCTGCACAGGAGATTCTAAAGAAAGTGGAAGAAAAAGCAAAATCTGTGCAAACAGTAAAGGAATTTCTGCAGGTTCAACCTCCGAGGTTCAGCAGAAACTGGCCTTCAAAGAATTGATCCTTTCCAGACACCTCCAGAGCACAGAGGGGCAGGAATAGACGCCCAAGAGGCAGAGGTCAATCAAAGGGTGCCTACAGGGGTCGTCAGTGGCAGTCTGCCAACCAGAGGAGTAGTGCCACAGCTGCAACTACAACCACTACCACAGGACAGACACAATGACTTGACTCTGATTCCGCCTACCAGGGAACAACTGGAAGCTCCCTTGGTGAAAGCTGGCTTTATTCTCAAAAAAACTGGCATTGCATTACAAAGGACACATGGACATTGCAAACAATAGACAAAGGATACAGGTTTCACTTCCACACTTTACCAAAAAGGAGCGGAATGCCAAACCTTCCACCAAACCAGAAGCCAGAGGCTTTAAGACAAATCAACAATTTACTTCAGATGAAAGCGATAGAAAGGGTACCATCTATGGAACAAGGCCAAGGATTTTACTCCAGACTATTCCTTGTACCAAGAAAAGAAAACCAATGGAGGCCTATTCTCGACTTGTCCGCACTGAACACATCTCATTGTGCCAAAATTCAAAATGCTGACCCTACAGCAACTTCTTCCCATGTTGGGCAAGGAGTCTTGGCTGGTGACTCTAGATCTCAAGGAGGCATACCTGCACGTCCCTATCCGACCAGATTGCCGAAGGCACCTCAGATTTCTTGCAGGATCAGAGCATTATCAATTCTCAGCGTTACCCTTTGGCTTATCTACTGCGCCGAGAGTATTCACAAAATGCCTGGCATCAGTAATTGCACATTGCAGGCTTCAGGGAATTCAAATCTACCCATACCTGGACGACTGCCTAATACAAGCGGACAACAAGACAAAATTGATAAAGGATTTGGCCTATGTCATACACCTGTTACAGGCCTTGGGATACACAGTCAACATCCAAAAGTCAAGACTAGTGCCATCCCAAAGGATAACCTTTTTGGGTGCGGATCTGGACACAAGAACTCAGATGGCTTTTCTCACAGAAGAAAAACAAAAGCAACTTCCAGATTACTTCATGACTTTGACAAGACAAGCTCAGCTTACTGCAAGGAAAGTCCTGCAGGCCCTGGGTTACATGACATCCTGCATAATCTTGATCCCGCATGCCAGGCTGCATATGAGGAAATAACAATGGTACCTAAGGAATGTATGGTCTCAACACAGGCACAGTCTAGAAACCATGATACCAATCATTCCATGCCTTCAAAAGGAATTCCTGTGGTGGGCTCAGGCCTGCCAGTCCAACAGAGGGTTGCCTTTCAACAAACCACAACCAAGGCAGACCATCACCACGGACGCCTCAGACCTAGGATGGGGAGAACACATGGAGGACAAACGTATCCAAGGCCTATGGTCTCAAGACCAGCTAAACTTACACATAAACCAAAAGGAGATGCTGGCAGTGAAGCATGCAATCGAGGCATTCAAATCATTCCTCCAGCAAGGACATCTGCTGATAAGGACAGACAACACCACGGTCATGTGGTACATAAACAAACGGGGAGGCACGCATTCCTACCCTCTATGCCGGATGGCAATGGATCTGTGGAACCTAGGCCTGAATTTCAATATCCAGCTGCAGGCCAAATTCGTACCAGGAAAAGAGAATTCACTAGCAGACAGCTTAAGCAGAACTACCACGGATGCTCACGAATGGATGCTGCATCCAGACATCTTCAAACTCATAACAAAGAAATGGAGAATGCCATAGATAGACCTGTTCGCCTCCCCACTCAACCACCAACTGAAGAAATTCTGCTCAAGGACATACCACCCACAAGCCTGGAGGGTGGACTCTCTCTCTTTCAGCTGGAATGCCCTAACAGTGTATGCATTTCCACCTCTCCCATTGATGTACAAGGTTCTACTGAAGATCAGGGAGGAACAGCCAAAGGTGATACTAATAGCTCCGGACTGGCCAAGGCAGCACTGGTATCCGCTACTGAGAAGCATGTCTCAGGCGAACTCATGGCCTCTACTCCTGTGGCCTCTTCTAACGCAGAACAATTTCAAGACCCTGCATCCAAACTTGAAAACACTGCAGCTAACTGCCTGGAAAATTGCTTAAAACCAAACTGTCTTATCTCAGAGGGTCAAGGACATTATCCTGGAGGCTCGCAGACCCTCCACAAGGAAGACATACTCAGCTAAATGGAAGAGATTCCTCATTTGGAGCACATCAAAGGGTACAGATGTCACAGTGGCAAACCTAGCACACATCCTAGAATACTTAGCAGAATTGTTCCACAATGGCCTGTCCTACCCTTCCATTAAGATTCATGCTTCAGCAATTTCAGCAGAATACAATATGGATCCTCCTATCTTCTCTCACCCTCTTCTCAGACAATTTTTGAGAGGGATCAAAAATGTAAAACCTCCAAGGAGACCCCCTCTGCCTGCATGGGATCTCAATTTTGTGCTGGAAAAATTGACACTACCTCCTTTTGAACCAGCAGCATCAGCAGACTTACAGTTTTTATCTTGGAAAACTGCTTTCCTTCTGGCAATCACTTCAGCAAGAAGAGTATCCGAGTTACAGGCATTAATGGCAGTGCAGCCTTTCCTTATTTTTCACCAGGATAGAGCGTCTCTGAGAACCAATCCTACTTTCATGCCAAAGGTGGTATCCTTGAACCAAGCTATTCATTTGCCTACGTTCTTCCCTAACCCACAGAACAAGGGGGAAAAACTTTTGCACACCTTGGATGTACACAGACAACTACGCTACTATCTGGACAGAACTAAAACCAGCAGAAAAACTGACCAACTTTTTGTAGCATATGCAACTGGGGTGCAAGGAAAAGTAATTTCCAAACAGACAATTTCAAAATGGATAGGAAATTGCATTCGCTTTTGCTACTCTTTTCATGGAAAGACAGCTCCTGAAAATATCAGGCCTCATTCCACAAGAGCCACAGCCACCACTACAGCTTTCCTACGAGGGGTGGCTACCAAGGACATTTTAGAAGCTGCTACTTGGAGCTCCGTGCATACATTTGCCAAGCATTACAATCTACCTTTATACTCCAGATCCCGAGCAGGCTTTGCTACTGCAGTTTTACAGGGGATCTTAACTACACCATCCTTATCTTAGTACCTCCTCCCCCAGTTTGGCTATGGTATTCTACCCATATGTTATGACTGCAGATGCATCCTTGAAGGACATAGTACAGTTTTGTACCTACCATAAATGTAGATGTCTGATAGGTATGCATCTGCAGTCAGAACCACCCTCCTTCCCCTCTGTGGTATTCCTAGGGTGCTTACCCCTCTTTCAGCTAGCTGCGGGAATCTATTATGGTGTATTTCTTTGTTTGTATATATGTATATATATATTTTTTGCTACTGTTTGGAACATTCAACATTTATCCAAATTTAGCCTTCCTAGAGGGCACCTGGCATCTGGGGCAAGAAACACTGAGGAAAATGGCGTCGGCTGATGCCTTTATACCCCAGATGCTCTGACGTCGGGGAAAGGGCGACATCAGCCGAGGCCAGACCCAGACTTTGGAATCCGGCCGACCGAAGGGCTGCCTGAGGCAGGACAACCCATATGTTATGACTGCAGATGCATACCTATTGGACATCTACATTTATGGTAGGTACAAAACTGTACTTTCTGTACATACCTTCACCAAGCATTACCACTTGCCAATTTTTTTCTAAATCCAGAGCTGGCTTTGCCACTGCAGTTTTGCAGGGCCTTATAGCTGGTCCTAATGCTACACAATTACCTCCTCCCATGCTTAGCTTTGGGAATCTACCCAAATGTGATGACTGCAACAGTGAAACACTAAGAACATAGTACAGTTGTGTACACTGTGATCACAATGTGCCTGGCTGTCGGTTTTGTGCTAGATTTAACCAACGCACTGTTAAGCGTCTGTGTATTTTTGCATATAAGTATTTTGGAAACAGATTTAACTACTCTGAAATGTCATTGGATAGCAATCGGACTACCGGAGTACATAAAAAACACAAAGAAAAGGACAGAGAAAGGCAGCCGAGATCCAAAACCGATGAAGTTTCTCCTAAGCCAGTCACCGGTACTCAGTGAGGCGCTTTCGCATCCTGTTACCTTCAAGTCGCAGGCCTCTACTGACACCCATGTGGAGTCCGGCATGCCGCAAGATACTCAAGGTATTGGACCGACAGATGTATCTCCCTTGGATGGGTCCGGAGCCGCTGAGCAGGCACCGGCTTCTGAGTGTGTTCAGACCTCAACATTTTTATATCAAACCGACGAAAGCTGCAAAACCAAAGGCAAAGAAACCTTCTAAAACTAAAAAACCGACACCTGAGCTATGTGCACAGGCCTCTATGCCTAAAAAACAGATGATCAAAATGGCTGAAAACCTTATTACCTTGATCAGGGGTACCCATCCCTCTCCAGATAAGAGTCCTAGGCAAGACACTGACTATGAATCTTCAGATCAGGTTTCTATTTCTTCTGATTCCTCTTCTGATCAGGAATTATCTGTACCTCCCTATGAGGATTCTGATGCTGAGGAAGTCTGTTCCATCTGCATCTCTTCCTGAGGATTATTCATTTGGAGAAACCTTGCATACTTTGAGGGAGCATTTTCACTGGAAGAGTCTACTTCTCAGAATCAAAAAAGAGGCTCGGGGATTTTCTCCTCCTCCCTCAGCACAAGCCCTTAGCCATTCCCCTTGTTTTAGACATTGTGGATGATGTTTCGGAGTCAAGCCTGACCCTTGACTCCTTACCTTCGGCTCCTAGTAAGCCTGACAGATATTACAGGGTCCCTGACTCTCTTAAATTTAAATTTTTATTTAGAAACCCTGCTGCTGATCCTGAAACTATTTCACAGGGTCCAAAGGGAGTGAAGGCCTCAACAGCAAAAAAAACCTTACCCCCTCCGACAGATTCAAGGGCACTGGACAGATGGGGGGGGGGGAGGTTTATACATCTGCATCCTTGACAATCAGGGCCTTAAACTGTCAAGTCCTCTCATTCCCTGCCTGCAACAGGAGTTTCTATGGTGGGCAAAGGCCTGTCACCAAAACATGGGACGGCCCTTCACTCTACCCCCTGCCAACCAAATCTTAACAGACTCATCAGATTATGCCTGGGGGCCCCACATGGCAGGACGATGCATTCAGGGTATATGGGCACCAAATCAAATGCATCTACATGTCAACCAGAAAGAGATGCTAGCTTTTCAAAATGCCCTAACAGCCTTCAAGGACTTACTTCATCCCAGGGGCCCCAAACCCCTTTTC